>NC_052398.1:6540029-6720720 GCF_009389715.1 Phoenix dactylifera | reverse complement strand
TTGCACTAGCATTGATCAAAGAAGTCGGTGGTTACAAAGATGATCTTTTGTACTACCGAGTCAAGTGCAGCAAGTATTCTATATTAATGACACTGCAGAGAGACGTGGCAATTGGAAAGTTGTCCAAAGATTCAAGCATCGAGGTATATGGGATGTGCCACAGATGAGTGATTTAGAACCCAATGATGTTGAAGAAACCATTGTTCTCAATCATGCATTCCAACAAGATGAAACCAATGACGTTGAACCAATTTTCATTGAAGAGCCAACCACAATGGATTTGCGCAGATATGATATTGATGCTGAATTATTCAAGAGGAGGTCATTTGCAGTGCCGTGGGCGAGATCAAGCCGGGGGGAGTGTTGATGAAGTAATGGAGGAGCCTAGCGATGAAGAAGAAGACATTGATAGTGACAGTGATACACTCGTAGATTTAGAGCTATATATATTCTCTAATGATCTATCCATAGCAAAGTTGAACATTTTTATCTTACATGCTTCTGTTTTATATGGTAATGAAAATCATCCATTTTTATCTTACATGCTTCTTTTTATATGTTAATAAAATCATCCATTTTTATCTTACATGCTTCTATTTTAAATCACTTTATGCTTTTGCAAGATTATATATACATTTAATTCTGTTGTTACCTTTGCATTGACAGTCAAAGATGTTGAGCTTGCGAGAAGAATCTTCCCAATCCGGTGTGCAATTAACATCAGAGGAGATGTCTAGGCAGGCACTTGGAAAAAGGAAGAGATACATTCTTGGATTTGGGGATGGGCCGAAGCCCTCTTCATCTTCTTCCACACCTAGTCGTGTGTCACAAGACCATGTTGGGGAGTTACAGAAACTTAAAGCTGAGATGGAGGAGATGAAGATGGAGCGTGAGATGGAGCGTGAGGAGCTGCGGAGGCAATTGGAACAGGAGAGGAGAAGCGAGAGGAAGAACAGAAGCAAATTGCACATCTTACAAGTTTGGTGACAGAGTTCTTAAAGAAAAAGACTCAAACGCATAAGTCGTCTATCCATCATGATGGGGCCATGTATTCAACTGGTGGCACAAATACTCGTTGGTATGTATTCTCATTTATATACGTAGGTTATTTAGATATTTGGACCAAGTTAAGCGAAATATCATTGTGAACTTATACTTGAATTTTAGTTTATTATTTTTCACATGTGGTTATTGATTGTGTATTCTTTTTTGCTTTCTCAGATACATGGTGGAGTTATGAGCATGTGAATCTAGTTTTTGGTACATGGATAGCTTTTGTTCAGATGATCATGGTGGAGTTGTCTACAAGCAGAAATCAGTTTTTTGTTTATTCATATTTTATCTACATGATGGTTGTTTGGATGAATTGCAATGATCAGATATTTTGAAATTTTTAATTTACATTTTGATGTGTTTGGTGATGATTATCACCTTAACATATGGTAGGATGAAACATTTTGATGAATGGTTAATAGGTTTGCTTGACTTTGTGTATGAATGATATTTATAATGAATGATTATGGATTCTCCAACATTGTGTATACTTCTATTTGGATGAGCAAATGTATTGTGCAATATGCATAATGGATAGGCTGTGTTGGTTGTACAGGATTTGGAACGAGCTCAAAAATAAATATTAAGCTTATAATTTGAATTATTAATTAAATACAGTTAATACTTTCTGCCACCAAAAAATGTTTGTTGCCAATGCATTCCAATACATTCTACGACCAAACTATTGGTGGGGAAGATAGACAGACAGTGACCATATTTTGGTAGCGGAAGACAAACATTCCACGACCAACTATTTGGTCGGCGTGGGAATTAGCGACAACAAATTTGGTCGCTGAAAAGTTGCTTCGGCAACCAAACGTTGGTCGTTGTTGGTGTACCTTAGGTGACCACACAATATTGGTCGCCAAAACCTTTCAGTGACTAGGGTTCGGCGACGAAGAGTATTTTAGTCGCGAAAAGGTTTCGGCGACCAAATATGGTTATTCGGCGACTCGAATCTTAGTCGCGGAATATGTATTTCTTGTAGTGTCTTAAGAGTAGTGGTTGACCAGGCGCATGCGGTTCGCCTGCGACTGAGCACAGGGGCTGAGCTGGTCGGATTTTGGTAGGGCCGGCTCTGATCACACTACCACCTACTGCAAGCGCTAGACCGTCGCGGTCAATGCCTGCACCTATTGAGTGAGCAAGCGGAACTACTCCTTGTTTACAAGTGCGGTGGGTTATTTCGGTGGACCGGGTTCGGAGCTATGCAACAACCCTTAGGATGTTGGGGTGCGGCATTGCGAAGCACGCAATGCGTTGTAGGCTCCTTGTGGCCTCATGCTAGTAGCCCTCACTCCGATTGAAGTTGATGTAGCTGGGGTTGGGCCTTTTCTTTAGTGCCAATTTGTTATTGCCGAATCCAGACCGAGGTGAGAGTGCAGCTCGGACAACCTTGAGGTGTCAGGCACCAGTCTCCTATGTTGGGTGGCCTACAAAAAGTTCACTTGCCGGAGAGTTTCCAAAGCTCTGATGCCTAAGTGAGAATAACGAGCCAATAGTGTGGAAAGGAGAGATCTTAGTAGAGGGTGGTTTCTATGAGTGATAATGAATGCTTATTATATGCATATCTCAATTCCTCCAGCTTGTCGCCATTATATAGGGAAGCAGTCTTGTTGTTACTTGGGCCGACGTGGCATACAATAATGCCAGATAGTGGCCGGTGGTATGGCCGCAATGCGGGGGTCAGTCTGCATGGGCAGAGTGCAGCGCAAATCTGATGCAGGACGTAGGGCTGTCACGACTGCGACCTACTAGGACTGTTAGCTCTGGTCGACTCGTGCTGAAGGTTCTCCACCAGTCATCTTCTCCATTAGTTTGGCTATCAGCGAAATCAGGTTGCACCAAATTTGCCAAACAAATGCTAGACATGCCTCAATGTGGGTGTCCCGGCTGCATAGTTGCTCACCTTTTGCGTAGATGGCAAGCACTCCTTTCTTTCCTACCAGTTTCATTATGCCACTCCTAAAACTGCTTCCAGTAAGACAATACGTGTGGACAAGTCCAATAATAGTGGTCTTTCTTGAGTAAGAGGCACAAGAACAGCTCATTCTTTTTAGATTCAAAGGAACAGCTCATACCTCAATCCTGTTAAAAGACTCTCTGGCACTCATCATTTCAGAATATGGGCACATTCTTCCTCAGAAGTGGTTCACGGTGGGAGTCGGCAGGGAAATTAAACTAGTTACGCACTAAATTCTTCCTACAAAGCCTTTGATTTCCTTCTCAGTCTCGAGCTTGTCTCGAGATCTACTTGAAATGCACTCAATTCAATTCAGGTTTGCTAGGAATGCAAATGAGCTGAGGTCGAACCTTGTTCACAGGCCAAAAAATACGAAATGAACTGCTTTGGCCCAACTAGTATGTCAATCCTATTACCTTTGTTTTAGCAATCAATGTGGGCCTGTCCTTCTTTTTCTTTTTTCTTTTTTTTTATTATAATTTACCTTGTATATGATCCACGTTTTGGGCCAACTAGTATTCAATGCTTTCACCTTTTGTTACTAACCAATGCGAGACTATCTTGTGCATTTGGATTCCCCTTGCATATGATGCACTACTCTCAAGCTAATTGCATTAGATGTATTGCTTTCAAGCCAATGCCATGCAACTGCATCATGCAGTGCTCCAAATAGGAGACCGCTTCTCTTCACTTGCTACCTCGCGAACCTGTCGAATCTGTCAAGTGATTCTGAACCCTTCAGAAACTACTTCTCTTAGCGAGCTATCAAGTGATTCTGAACCTTTCTGCGAAACTAGTTCTCTTTGCTCGCTACATCGCCAGTCCAGCTGAGGAAATATGGAGCTGAAATTAAAAAAAAAAGGACTTGACATGCATGTTGGAACCCAAGTTTGGTTGTATAAAAAGGAAAAAACTTAACAAGTCATTGAATTTCAGGTCCACTAATATTTCAACCCTTTCATATTTCTTTTATTAACCGATGTAGAACTACCTTTTGACATATGTCTTTCCAAGGAATTAGTGGATTATCTAAATTGTTTGAATTAACTAATGATAGAATAAGTTTGGACTGAGTTTGAAGCAATCTCGAATTCAGTTTGCATCAAACTTGGAATTGAGCTTGATTCAAGTTTGATATGAGCTTGAACTGGTTTTAGCTCAATTTAAATTATCAGTTAACTAAAACAGAGCCATATTGAATTCAAAAATCCTTCTACAACTTCACACAAAAAAAAAAAAAAAAAAAAAAAAAGAGAAAACCTTATCTCGACCCTCCTTAAAAGAGACCATTATTCATGACCTTTCTCTCCTCCTTAAAAGTGACATTGTCTCAAATCCCTTGCACGAAGATTAGCGAGCGAGTCAGTGAATGGGAAAGAGAACTTTTGCCATAAAAAGTTGGTGATGCCCAAGATGCGAGAGAGGCCCACGCATCCAACCCATCCACCTGGTTTTCACGGGATCCCTCTGTCTGGGTCCAAGCCACGGTACCAACACCGTCCCAAACCCCTCCCTGACACGTGCCTTCTCATGCCTCTCACGTGACATCCAGCAACGTTGAACGGTCAAGGATAGTCAGCGGTCCACGGTCAAATTCAATATTCCGACCGCCCTGATCTTGCGGCCCCATCTAATTGAATCGTCCCCTCCAAGATCTCGCACCATTAAAACGGGCGGCGGGCGCACCAACCGGACCGCCTGCTGTTAACTGCCGTGGTTGGGTTGTCTCCCCACGCGGTCTAGGAGGGCAATAATAGTATGCATGAAGTGCACACTGGGAGATGTATCCCACCGCAGGAATTGAATGCCTTCGGTCGCCACCTCTTTTTTTGAACGTTCTTCTCGACTTGAGGGAATTGTTATGAATGCTGTCTTTCTTTATCATGCCTTCAGACATCATCTAACCGAAGCTATAAAGAAGCAATGCATCAAATCTCGTGCCCCATCGTCATGCAAGTTGCCCAAGTACGTGCATGGTACGTAAAATGAGTGGACAAAAGCTGCTTAATTCATCGTTTTTCGTAGTATTTGCATTGTTTTTATTTTTTCTGTAAACCATATATGCAGTGATTTGGAAGGGTTAAAGTTTTGCTTGAAAGAATTCTAAGAAGCTGAACACAAAAGAAGATTTTGTGTGAGGGTTGAGAAAGTTTCAGGGCAATATCACTTTTATTCCAATAATACATTACTGTAATGTCTAGCATTGCAGTAATAGAGCAAATAAACCTTGTAATTCCTTGAGAGCAACCAACCAGGCATGTTGGAATGCAATTTAGAGCGAGTTCAAAAACCGAATGATGGGTTCGTATGCATTTGAAGTAACTTTTTCCTCTGTAAAAATATGATCGCACTCTTTCTTTTCCTGAACAGGTAAATGTTGTGGTTATTGGCTTCTAATTTTAGGTGTTAAGTGGCAAGAGGCATGATCAAATTTGAGAGTTGTTTTCAAGTATGTTGACATATTTTCATTAGGGTTAACCTTATTTGACTAGGTTGAAAACTTATCTCCCTAGAACTTCTCTTTGTATGCATAGACACTAGTAAATCCAATAAATTGGTGCAAATATGAATTAATTTTGTCATCTTTGCAGATTTACTTGTTTTTCATGTATTCTTTAGCAAGTACATACTTGTAGTTACTAACTCATTGTATTGATAACCAATAGAGAAAGGCAAGAATTAAAATTGGAGCAGCTAATTAGGTAAACAATCATATCATTTTAATGCGTAAGATGGGATAATGATGGAAATTTATCTCTCAAATCATTCTTTTAGTGACTAGATTCTTAATTGCATGTATGCACATTTATATAGACACATGCAGTCATAGGGCCAATTTTACACTACTCTTTTTCTTTGGTAAGAAGCAATTTTATGATACGTGACGTCATATTAGACTAATACGTGTTGACGGGTCTAATAGCGTGTGGGCCACGCATGTGTGATGTGCACTCGAAAACTTGGATTGACCATGCCATGTCGAGAACCTACTAATGCTGCGATAGAATCGAATTTATTGATGATAGCCATCGGCCATACAATGAACATTCTATTTTATTTTTTTTCTAGAATCAAATTTATTGATGATAGCCATCGGCCATGCAATGAACATTCTCTTTTTTTTTTCTTACTACAACATTTCAGTATTTAAAAGCATCACATAAATTTAATATATAGTGCTTTGAGAGAAGAGGAAAAACTTTTCAAATAAAAATATAAAAAGCGTGATTTTTGACTAGAAATAAGATACTAATATGGTACTGGGTGATGAACTTATTGTGCTAAATTTGAGATTTGTGCCTAGATATGCGTTTTGATTTTTAAAAGAAAATTGAGTTCTACCTTGCACATAATTATATGTTAAACTCTCTATCAAAAAATTATTGGTTTAACTCATAGAAATAGTAAAACCAATCCTACTAATAGCAATTCATCAACTAACAATACTCTCTACCTAAGCATCTGCTATTGTTTTCTTCCTATTACCATTTGGCTTGAGCTACCAACTAGCTGGGCCTGTTACAAGAGCATCACACACACACACACAACACACACACACACACACACACACACACAATCTAATTCCTTGTAAAAAAGGACCAGAACTTGTGAAATACCACGAGCATGTTCTGGAGGCTGGAAGTTCTTGTGGGGTCATTGACCTGTCAGCCAATGCAATAACCCACTTTTTTTTTGTATGCACGTATCGTGCAAGTGTGGACCATCTGTAGCCATGCCCCAAAGTGCTATTTCTGTCAGTTCACTACATGCCAATTTTTTCATGTGACTGAGCAATCATACGACTATTATATCCTATTCTGTGTCGCGCGTCTGGGTGGAGGGGGGAGAGAGAGAGAGATATAGAGAGAACCCAATGGAAGCGTGTTAGTGTTTGCCTTGGCTTTGTCAGATTGGTTGGACATCATTTTTATCCCCACACCAGCATGCAGCAATTAATGCACACTAAATTCTATGATTATTAAATACTTGAATTGTGCTCTTCACAAAATGAAAATGCATTAAAAAACAAGGCTTCTGCTGCCATAATATTATTGGAATTAATAAACAGAGTTGTGATAATTGGAATTGAACCCCCTAATCTTGCTACAACAACACACATTGCCAAGGTTTTCTTGGACGTACTAGACTTTCAGAAAAGGTCCCACATTCAGAATTTCATTCTCTTCAAAAAAAAAATGCAGAACTCTATGAATTAATGTAAATAAACTACTTCAGTCTTATCATTGAATCGCTGCAAAGCTTTTTTTTTTTTTTTTTGCTTATCTTTTCTCTTTTAAAATATTCGGTGGGACAGACACAGAGCCCCCACCTATTTTTGTTAAGGTGAAGGTATAGAAAAATATATGAACCATGTAATGCCATTTAGGATTTGCTTAATTGTCACTGCTTCGTAGGGTTTAAAAATAAGATTTGTCCATGATAACAAGTAATACTTTCTTGAAACTATTGAACAATTCTTGAATCACGCTCATCATTTTATTCCTTAGCCCAATGATTGTCTGAATTGCTAGGTGATGGTTATTCAGCACTTTATAAAAGCTGTGGTTTATTATTCACATCTAGTGCAAGAAAGACTTGTTTTTTCTAAGGAAAAGGGAGGCAAAGCTGGTACCAAGCTGTTATCACCCTTCTGTGAAGAAGGTACGTGGCGCCCATCATGGCGTCTCCGATCTCAATTGACAGCATGAATCTCAGCGAGGAAGGATGAAGCAGAGAAGATATCAACATCTAAGCTTGAGGCGTGAAAAAATCTGCACTCCACTGAAACCAAACACTCGAATTTTATATTATTCATTATTGATATTTTATGCCACTGCTGATGGTGCTGTTTCCATGAATAAATAAATAAATAACTATCGAATGTTATTTATCAACTATAGTACGCTCTTTAGATTTGATTTTTTCTCAGGTTTTAGTTTTCTGAATTGATGCTGATGTTTGGAAAGTCACTTATCTAACATAAACTTTTTACTTTAGTGAAAAAGGCCAAATATATTTTAGTACCCTGCACGTAACACCTCACAATGGTGATATATATAATAACATTATGAATCTTTATTTATGAACAATAAAAAAATATATGGATATTATTACATATTCATGTTCTTTAATTAGTTTTTTGAACAAAATTCCAGTCTAATAGCAGTTTTGTTAAATAAAGATGATTGCAAATCTAGCTTTTTTTTACTTGTATATTATTTTTATGCATGTTTTAAATTTAATAAAGGGATAAATCTATTATTGTAGCTATTCAAATTGAATCCAACTAACCATTTTTAGTACTTTGGTTCGCTTAGCATGCATAGGAGTGAAAACTAACATATCAAAATGGCAATACAAATTGGTGCATTAGTTTCTTCTCTCTCTCTCTCTCTCTCTCTCTCTCTCTCTCTCCACAGATCTCTCTACTAATACAGACAAAGGCTAGAAGGTCATATGCCATCTAGAAACATTAGTCAAGATTTACCCACCTTTCACATACTTATACATACAAATATACAAATGTATATATTAAAGAAATTAATATATTTAGATTCTACAGAGCAATATATCCGATCACAAAGTTCATTTTCCTTTACAAAATTTCATAGAATTTCTTTCTGGATTTGATCTTTAAAAAGAGTTCTTTTTCCTTTTATCACTTACAAGTTGTGCAAGATGATGCATGGATTTGAATGAAAAAAGTAGTGGGGATTCATGTTTTCAACTCTAACTTTTCCATACTAGTTATTACGTTTTTTTTTTTTTTTGCTGTCACTTTGAAAGTAGCTATTTTGGCTTCAATCACACAATTTTTTGATAATTTAACTTCAAGATCCTTTCAGAAAGCATTCAACTAACAAATTATATGCGATATATTTATAATTTCAAAATATATTGATACTACGTTATGGAAGTGGAGAGGGCATCAGTTCCTTTTTCTTTGTTCAGGTATGAGGCCAGCTAGTATTTGAATTAATTTAAAAACTTTCAAACAATTTAGAAACCTAAGATAGCGGTTCATAGTTATATCTTTGCTTTTATAACACAAATGATCCATCCACTTGTGTCTTATTATAAAAATTTATTCCATGCATTAGAAAAAAAAAAAAACCCTCTCAAACCCTCAGGCAAGTAAAAGTAAAGCAACTCAAAAATAAAGATGAAAGCTGATGCAAAGTATATGCAACAATCGTGCACCATTCTTGTTAGTTACGTAGATAATTGAATGCATATACCAACTACCATCATCTTGCTCTAGCTACAGCTAGCATTTCCAAGGATAAATTGTCCTTTTCAATATTTTAACCTGAAAGTGACTGCACCATGCATTGAAGACTTACTAATTAAAATATAACATGTGCCATGTATATGTGTATATAATGAGAACTGCTCGAGATGTTATCTTTAATGATGTAAATATATAGATAAGCAAGATGGAATGGTGATGATGGTGCATGGATTGGAGGAACACTAGGGTTAACACATGCAAACGAATTTTTATTCTTCTCTTGATATGCTACTAATATTTACCATCATGGAGCTAGCCATTTTATCCTAGTAGCAAATCGCAATGGTGACACAAATAAGAGGACGAAAATAGTGCGAGGAGGCATGCTTAGAATTTCTATACAGATGATAATGCAAGATCCAAACAAAAAAAACTATAAAAAACAAAACAACAGGGAAGGCAGAGTTAAAGTTTGAAACATGAGAACTGGTGTAACTTGGCATCTTCTGCTAATCCTTTCCAAACACCTACCATAATGAGGCTTGGGTGACAATAAGACCTGCTTGCATTGACTTAAATACCCATGCTAAATTTTGCATTCCACCAACATCCCTATTTCAATTATTTCACTCTCTAAAACTTATGAAAGAGAGAGGGGGAGGGGTCACCCATGGCAAGTCCCTTTGGCCGCCAAAATGGTTGAGTCCACAAGAACCACACAGACAGCTACTGCTCTTTCGCTCTCTCCCTCTGTGTGTGTGTTTGCACCACAAAACCCTCAAATTAAAGTACTAATACCTTGGACCTATCAATCTTCCTCTTGAAGAAAAGTGGATGCGGATCCATTTTTATATCTGAATCTATTTAATATGGATTGAAATTTAAGTATTCGATTAATATCTATATTCAAAAAAAAAATGGATATAGATAGATAATTATCCGATCCATATTCGAATATCCGATTCTATTTGTAATCTTATTTAATTTTATATAGCACTTATAAAATTTTAACAGAATTAAATGATCGTACTAACATGCTATTAATTTGATCTACCTTCTACTTTGTAACATCTTTAATTACATGGTCATAAAATTTAATTATCTGATTTATATATTCATATTTATATCTATACATTCAGTATTCGATTTATATCTATATCCATTTATAATGAATATAGATATGAATTTTTACATTCAACTAACATATGTATCTGTATTTATAGTTGTCAAATAAAATAAATGGGGATATAAGTATACTAGTATTTGACCTATATCCGATCCTGTTTCAGCCCTACTTCCTCCACTTACCTGAAAGTTATTTTTTTAGCAAACAACAAGGTGGCATGGTAGCTGCTCACGAGAATAATAATCTTATGATTAACAAATTGTCTCTAGTTAAAAACAAACCCTATTGCTCCGAAAATAGTTGTAGCTATGATAATTGTCGTACTTAACTTTCATCCTTACCACAAAAAATTATAATGGCGTTCTTGAAAGTATACCGGTGTATATAAAAGTCAAACATATTTTTCTAATATAAAACAAAATGCCTTGAGTCAATATATAAAAACTTAAATAATATGAACATAAATAATACATAAATGCAAAAAACCAAAACACAATGTCATATAAAGGAATTCAAAAATATAAGTATAAAAAATTATTAAGAACTGTATAATTTTATCATACATAATACATAAATGTAGAACACTTCCATGAAGTTAAAATAATGCTTAGTAGCTTGGTTTGAGTTCACTGATCCACCTAAAAAATCTACCTACTGGCTAAGTTGGATTGCTGAGTTTTGAGGGTGGAGCCTTTTCATGTTGGATTGAGCAATCCGGTAATTGAACCGATCAGGAATCCTACTAGTCCAATCCAACTTGCTCAATCCATATATAAGATCACCATATTAAAAGCTGGGTTTAGCAACCCCTTTTTTTTGCCTATATTTAGGGTCATCAGAAGAAATGAGGGATGCATAGTGGACTACAGTTGTCAGGAAGAAGTTCTTTTTTTTTATTTATTTAATATTTTTTATTTTTATTATTATTTTGCTAGGATTAGGGTTTGCGTTCTTGGAGCCTTCTATTTAACAGACTTATCTCTCCAAAAGCCATTAATAAGGTCGGTCTGTTTGGTTGTTTGAATGATAGGCTTTGTAAGTAATCCTTCCAGTACTAATACCGCTTCCCTGAGAATGCACCAAGTGACTCTCTCAACATATTCTTCTTTGATCTGATACAAATACCGACAAAGTTGTAACACAAGTGGTGTTACAACAACATTGACAAATGCTGAAGTGGGTTGTTAAACTGTGGCTCTGGGCTGCCATCTTTTCATTTGAATGGGAAGAGCGACGGGAGTTTTGGGGCAGTCACCTCTCAACCTAAGGGGCAGCCGCGGAACTTTTGCGGTGTGGCTTTTGTATTGAAGAGTTCTGTACCATTATAGATAGCCGTCACGTCATCCATCTTAAAACGAATATTTTTTACCCATCTCGAGAACATATTTATGCATTCTTCAGCACGATGGAACCGCAGATCTATCATTGTCAACGATCTTGCAACCAACTTGGCTGACATTGATAGGATGCATGAACCAAAGTCACCAAAGTCACCGAAGTCAATTAATTAGCTTCCTCTATGCCATAGATGCATCACTAGTTTCATTTTTCTTTAATTTTGTGACGATTAAATTCTCAGTTAAATTTCGGGACTGTATTTGATGGTGCCGGATTATAAATTGTCATGTGTAGATAATCTTCATCTTATCTAAAAAAAAAAAAAAAAAAATCTAAACTAAGAAACAAACTTGAACCTAAACATGGTCCCACTGGCAAGTCGAACGAAGCCACTGACAGGATCCTCTGTGCCAGTCCCAAAAGCAGACAACTCTAGTCAATTGCCAACACGTAAGACTGCCAGTTTTTGGATTCAGCAGGGTGTTATGTAACTTGCTTCCTATTTTCGCAGTCAAAATAACTTTATGATACTATGTACAGCAAAACATTGTGATTGTTTCTTGAAATAGTTTAAAATCTCACCGACAGCTTTAGGACCACCTATGCATACATCAACTCGACATGCCATGATCAATGTGCTTCCAAAGATGACAAGCCACCATTCCCCCAAAATCTAACATCTATTGACAACTATGCCTTAAGTGGTTCAATATGCAACATCAAGCAACTTGCTTAGCGCATGCATGCAAGAGTATATATCTTTTACTGCCGATGGCTTAATTACGTTGCGATCTTAGTCATATGAACTGTAGCCCAAGATGTCGATTGTCCTTTTTTTTTTAATCATGCAGATTATAACCAACTTTATATACTCTGCCTGTAACTTGTTGTTAATTGAACCTTTTCATGGGTACTAAGGTTCATATAGCGTAGCATTAAAAAAATACTTTTCTTGAAAAGAAATATTTAAAAACATTTAGATTACCTTATCTAACATCAATTACCTTGCAAAATAGTTTCATTCTTTATTGGTATCTAATGCAAAGTATAGCAGTACTGCTAACTTGCTTTCTATCCTCTGTGCCAATCTTTAGTATTATAACGCAAAAGCCCTCGAGATGCCCATTAACTTCCAACCCGATTCTTCAACGTACCCGCTTTTATATTTTTTAAACAAGAAAAGGGAATGCGAGGACCCCACCCAATTCATTCTTCACCCTGCTTGGTTTAAAGAGAAGCGACGTAAGAAAACTGGCATTTTTTTTTTTGAGGAAAAAGTATTGGTATATATCGTCCATAGCAGTGCATTAATATAGTTAGTTTAAAGAGAGAAACCTGAATTAGATTCAACAATGGCCATCTATGCTTTTTCTCATGTGCATTGCACTCTATTGGGTAATCTTGTGATGAGAAACCAATTAAGAAGGGTATCTGCATGCAAACTAATTAGTTTAGGACAAGGCAATGATTCCTCTGCAACCCAAGTTACCAGAAATTCCCGCAATATATGTCAACTTTTGCTAGAAGAACTGAGTAAGGTCAGGTGTAAAGTAATTTTGGAGCCCAAGTAAGATTACTATATGCACAAAGTAAGCCAACAACCTTTGCCCTAGTAACGTTACTTTTCATGTTATCGGATTTTCCGCATGAAAGGTAATATAGTGAACATAGAAAACACATGCATGTAATGTTACCAATGACGTCATCACCACATCATGGCCCCATGCATGCTAAAATCTCTCTCTCTCTCTCTCTCTCTCTCTCTCTCTCTCTCTGTGTGTGTGTGTGGGCGCGCGCGCATGCATGCACACCTGCATGACTTTTCTCTTTGATCCAAGTAGAGGAAAAACTTGTGAGAGGCAAAAAGACGTTTGCTTTTGGATCCCTGTGAAATTTTCTTATGTGATCCAGGTGGGATGAATCATGAGAAGCTAATCTATTTGGCACTGCAACAGCCTGAGATCTTTTTGTTTTCTTTTGATGGAAGCTTAAGGTCAAAATTGGCCGCCTAATCCGTATATAGAGGATGGAACCCACACGATACGTTCTGAATTGAAAATGGAACGCTTGACAAGGTCTGGCCTGTAAACTAATTTTGTTCTGTGCTGTGAAATGACTTTGAATGCGAACGATATACAGATGCATGGTATGGAGGCACGCATTTAGATCATGACGAAAGAGTGACATTGTTGATAGGACCAAAATAAATTTATGCACTGTATCTCAGGCACCAAAACATGGAGAAAACAGAAAAGGTGGGGTATGGTCTGTGCATTGCGTACTACGTTAGGGTAAGCGTAAAAAATTTAGAATATTTTCCCCTCCCTTTTGTTTGTTCTTTTTTTCTTTGATGAAATATATAAGTTGGGAAGATAACCCCTTCTTGTTCACCCTAAAAAAAAGAAACAAATACAGAAACGACGAGTCAAAAGAAGCCAACCCAGAGGAAACAGGTAGGAAGGTCAAAGTCAGATTCCTTGGAGCAAGTTTTGGAGTTGAACGAAGGTGTGGGAGATCAACGAACCATAGAAAAAAGAGATAGTAAACTTCGTATGAAGAGTAAAATAACTTGAATATGAAGACCCAAAGGCTCGCAAAAGTCTTGAGATAAGACTAGAAAAAATCTTATTTCTGCCGCATAATGTAGCTCTCAGTAGACATGCATGGGAAAGAAGTATCCTCATGCCGGCCACCATAAGACCAGTTCTAATTTTGTATGAAGTCAAGAATTTTCAAGAGTTTGACATGTAGATACCTAGCGGACATGCGTTCTACGACTTTAAACATGTCGAACGAGTGGAAAGATCTTTTATAGAAGGTTCCTGTCCAATCCAACCAGTGAGTTTCTATCGAAATATATCCCTTCTGTACCACAAATGAAATAAAGGGTATCATTACAATACAAGGACCAAAACATATAGTATGCTTATTTACCAAATTACGCTCTACCTTATGTACTATGAAAAAACAGTTTTATCATTCATTTTGGAGCCCTTACAAGCGAAACCGCATAAAGATAGCATCACTGTAGATAGAAATAGCTAAATTAACAACTACCGATTGACTATTCTTGCACCTATTTTTTACCTATATATTATAGACCTATCCTGGACCGAAGGCCACTCTACCAGCTCTAATTTCACCACTAAGTACAGTAGATGACAAAATCGAGAAAACCTGAAAGTTAGATTCTTGGCCAGTTCTTAATCAGTGTAGCTAGTTCAATAGATTATTTTTTTTTCGGTACTCATCTTTTTATGGCATTTGGATTTCTTAAGTAAAAATATCTCGACATATAAATAGTTTTTGGGGTTGCTTCAGCCAAGAGGATCCAACTAATGGAGGAGAAGCAGGATGAATAAAGGACTTTTTGCCTATAAATTGAGTTTGATCGATTTGTGATATTATATTGGAGAATTCTGACCTCAAAAATGTAGATTCCTGTGCATAGAGACTTTGATGCTTGGTCGTTTATTAGATTCCTTGTTTTAGTGCTAATAGGTGATGACTAGTGCACTAACCTATTGTTTTATACCCTTTTTTGGCTTACTCTTTTTGGCTGCATGTAACATTTGTTATTTCTTGACTATCAAAATAACTATTTAATATGAATTGCTAGGGCAGCACCAGTTAAAGGTGTACAAGGGGAAGGTTGTTACTGTGCTGCCATGATATCTGGCCAAACATATGACAATAGATATTGTACACAAACTTTAAGTAGTTAATAAAATTTGTACATGCACGATATTTAGGACAATGATCTATAAGAATGAAATTATATTGAAAAGAGCAATGAAATTAATCCAACAGTTTACATGGCATCAAGACTATCTCGTTGCACTAAAAATCTAAGAAAGGACCAGGCATGTTCACATATATCTTCATGCACTATTATTATCTATAATTGCTAACACAGTATGAAACAAGAATAATGTGAAATTGGCTGTGACACAATTTAATACAGGAGCACAAGCCTGAGTCATGATAAACATACATCGAGTTTGGATCCTTGCTTGGATGTGCCCGAAAACACATTGGGTTCATGATTTCTAGCATTTAATTACATTGAATTGAGTCTTTTAATTGAGTCCATGTACTTGACTGCCAAGTAGCATCAAGGGGTCCACGTCATGTAACGTGAAAAGAGGACTTGGTCCACTCCTATTTTGATTAGAAGTCTTTCTTGGTCCCTTGACTTGGTCAAATCCTACTTTGGTTAGGAGTCCTTTAGCCCTTAACATTTGAGTTTAGTCATGAGTCTTAATCTGAGTTTTGTCATGAGATTAATTTTCTATTATGTTCCAATGCCCCATCTATTTAAAGGATGGACTTAAAGAATAAAGACATATTATTTTGGCTTGCAAATTACTTGTGATCTAGAGACAAGAGGCTTCTTCTTTTTTTTGGTAAGAAGCCAGAAAACCCCTTAGGTTTTGGGTATAAGTGAGACTCTTATATTCAGCTCATAGTTATTTCCATTACCTTCAACTCGCAACACTTTTATTATTATTGGTTCAATCCGTCATTCATCATAAATCCCTTAGGTTTTAGACCTCAAACGTAGGCCTTGAATCCCTCCTTACCACATCCAATTAACACAAACCCAAGCCATCACACGAGAAAATTAGAGTGAGAGATTTTTGCTGCACAACCTAGGCTGCACCACATCCCAATCCCTTCCCTGCGTCAATTTTATATTGCAGCACGCCAGAAAGGATATTAGAAATTCTTGGTGAAGTGGAAGAACCGACCCCTTTCAGATTATTCGTGGCTAAAGATAGAGGAGATCTTCTGCCAAAATTCAGATTTGCACAAGCTCTTCAGCCCCAACTCGACGGAGTCGAGTTCTTCTCAACCGGAGAGAATTGATGCAGAAGCACGAGCCCGAGTCATGATAGACATACATCGAGTTTGGATCATTTCTTGGGTGTGCCCGAAAACACATTAGGTTCATTATTTCCAACATTTAATTACATTGGATTGAGACTATTTTATTTGGGTCTATTAGGTCACATTTACTCCTTTTATTTTGGATTTATTTGAGTTCTTGTTTTAGGTTTGTAATTTGCTGATTTGTGTTTGATAATTTGGTCCATATAATTGAGTGCCAAGTGGCAATTAGATGGCATGAAGATCAAAGCATGATGTGGAGACTTTGACATGGTCAAAGTCGAGTTGTCCTAGAAGTCCTAGATTCTCTCAATGTCAAAAGATTAGGGGGCATCAAGAGTCCATGAAGAGAAGGATTTCTCCATGTGAAGGAAGGAAATCAGATAGCATGAAGAATTTTTGAAGAGAAGCCTTGGCGCAAGAAGGACTCCTCCTTTTACTAAAAAATCTACACGTGTGATGATCAACCCTTGCTGATTTTTAGGGATCCTCATCTTGCTGATTTTAGGAATTCTCATCTCCATGATTTGGCACCCTTTTGAGGACTTCTACTTGAAGAAGGACTCTCATCATGTAAGGGAATTCAACATGAAGCCTTGATGTGAAATTCCTTGAAGACGTGAATTATCCAATGCATGAAGATCATCCAATGGTTGGGAGTCTTATAGGGCATGTTTTCTTGGCGTGTAGCCCTTAGAGATTACTTCTTTAGGCGTGAAGACTCCTTGAAGATTTTTCTTGGCATGTGAATTCTTTTGATTTGGTCAAATCCTACTTTGATTGAGAGTCCTATTGAGTTCCTAATATTTGTATTTAGTCATGAACCTAAATCTGAGTTTGAGTCATGTAATAAGTTTTCTATTTTGTTCCAACGCCTCATCTATTTAAAGGGTGAACGTTGAAGAATAAAGGAGAATTTATTTGGTTTTCAACTGCTATTGAGATTGGAAGGCGTGAGGCTTCTTCTTCCTCCTTTGGTGAGACTCCAAAAGTTCCTTCTTTCTTGATGAGATGCCGCAAAAATCTTTGGGTTAGAATAGAGGTGAGTACAAGATGAAGCCGTCCCTACTATGATGATCCCTACTATGACGATCAATACTATCCCTATAACATTGAATGACAACAAGATGAACTAATGGATGAAGTTCAAAATCAAATGGATGTCCTAGAATGGAAGATGGTAATTATGGAGGCAGAACTACGACATCGTAGCCGTGTCAAACCACAAGTTGGGCGACGACCTTCAGAACGCAACAATAAAAGCATTATTTCTCCTCGAGGTATTTTTCTATCCATAGGATCTGAAATTTCTGCAAATAGGGGTACATATCTGAAATGAGGAACGACAAAATCTAGCGAAAAAACAATGAGTCCCATGCCGCAAAGAAGAAGCAAATCCGATTGCTCCAAGTACGGTGGTCGAGGATACCTGGTGATATTTGTCCTACTAAAAATTAGTAGATATTGGATGAAGATCTTGATGTTGATTCTAAAAATTTAGCAGCATCATCTGATGATGTCCCTGCCAGAGATCCAATTTTTTTTCTCCTGAAGTTCCCCTAGACCCATTGAGACTGAGGACAAGAAGAAAGCCAACATGGAAGATAAAATTTTAGAGGTGATCTCATCTGAATTTGAATCTTTTTTAGATAATTTTTCTGATGTAACTCAGGAGAATTGCCTAAGAAAGACAATTTAGAAAATTCAGCAGAGATCAGCCATGAAAATGGATCCGTGTTTGCATCGGATCGTTCTAAAATTTCAAAAGAGATGCCATCAAATTTTTAGGTGAATAATTTGATTTTTAGTCAAAGCCGAGAGGAGCACAAGCAGCACCTTCAACAAAATTTTCAAATTCTTCGATCGGAGGAGTTTTATGTAAGTCTGAAAATATATTTCTTTGCTAATTTTTAAAATTTCTTTCTAGAATTTATAAATTTAGATCAAGACGATCATGTTAGTATGCCCCTTCACAATCCGTGCACATCAGCCTCACATGCACCAGTTGTGCACATGCACCCACATCAGGGTGCACAGTGGATCAGCACACACGGAGCTTTTCCATACAACTTTGTTTCACTTATCGACCACCTAGGTATCCTCCGCGACCGCTTGATTTGCATGAGCTTTTCAGCCCCAACTCGACGAAGTCGAGTTCTTCTCAGCTGGAAGAATTAATGCAGGAGCACGAGCCGAGTCATGATAAACATATGTCGAGTTTGGATCCTTGCTTGGGTGTGCCCAAAAACACATTGGGTTCATGATTTCCAGCATTTAATTACATTGGATTGAGTCTATGTTATTTGGGTCTATTAGGTCACATTGAGTCCTTTTATTTTGGATTTATTTGAGTTTTTTTTTAGGTTTGTAATTTGCTTATTTTGTTTGATGATTGGGTCCATATAATTGAGTGCCAAGTGGCAATTAGATGGATGAAGATCAAAGCATGATATGTAGATTTTGACATGGTCAAAGTCAAGTTGTCCTAGGAGTCCTAGATTCTCTCTAATGTCAAAAGATTAGGAGGCGTCAAGAGTCCATGAAGAGAAGGACTTCTCCACGTAAAGGAAGGAAATCAGATGGCGTCATGAAGAATTTCGAAGAGAAGCTTTGGTGCAAGAAAGACTCCTCCGTTCACTAGAAAATCTGTACGTGTGATGATTAACCCTTGCTGATTTTTAGAGATCCTCATCTTGCTGATTTTTAGGGAACCTCATCTCCATGATTTGGCACTCTTTTGAGGAGTTCTACTTGAAGAAGGACTCTCATCACGTGAAGAAAATTCAGCATGAAGCCTTGACGTGAAATCTCTTGAAGACGTAAATCATCCAACGCATGAAGATCATCTAACGGTTGGAAGTTTTAGAGGGCATGTTTTCTTGGCGTGCAGCCTTTGGAGATTACTTCTTTAGGCATGAAGACTCCTTAAAGATTTTTCTTAGCGTGTGGAGTCTTTTGACTTAGTCAAATCCTACTTTAGTTAGAAGTCCTATTGAGTTCTTAATATTTGAATTTAGTCATGAGCCTAAATCTGAGTTTGAGTCATGTAATAAGATTTCTATTTTATTCTAACGCCCCATTTATTTAAAGTGTGGACATTGAAGAATAAAGAAGAATTTATTTGATTTTCAATTGCTCTTGAGATTGGGAGCGTAAGGCTTCTTCTTCCTTCTTTGGTGAGACTCTAAAGGCTCCTTCTTTCTTGATGAGATGATGGAAAAATTCTTGGGTTAGGTAGAAGTGAGACTCTTCTATTCAACCCATAATTATCTTGTTACTATCAAAACTGCAGCACCTTCCATTGTTCCTTCTTTCACCCGCCAACCTTCATCATGCCATAGCTCTAATCCTTTAAATGCCTAATAATCACAAAGTCCTTTAGGTTTTAGATCTAAACCACATGCCTAATTCCTTCCTTCCACTTTCTAACTCAAATTAGCTTTGGTTCCAACCAATTTCAGCCATCATCCACAAAAATCCAGCAGCACCCACCTCCGTACCGTGTCACAATTTTTGAGATTTGTTGGTTTGCTAGAAAGTCATAAGGATCTCAACCTAACTCACTCATGTTTCATAGCCCAAATAATCTAGGCTTGTACTCGGCCGACCCAATTCCTCAATTTTCTTACCTTTCTCTCACATGTGTGCACCTAGCCTGCGTACCCTCTTTCTTTTTCTTTTCTTTCTTTCTTCTTCTTCTTCTTCTTCTTCTTCTTCTTCTTCTTCTTCTTCTTTTTCTTCTCACGAAGCTCCAACACCACATAGTCGCTTCCATTGCCTCTACTCTCACCATCATTGTCTCCTATCTCACAACCATCTAGCAACCATCCGGTTAGCACCTTCATCTCTCTCTCACACACACCTCTTTTTTATTCACACAAACTCACTCCTCTTCTCTCATCTCTCGATGCTCCCACTCTCTCCCTTCTTTCTCCTATCTTGCACCATTTTGTGCATCTAGTTGGTGAGAAATCCCTTTCCTGATGTCGCTCTACATTATGGTTTGGCCCTCTCTAACCTAATTTTAATATTGGCCTTTATGTATAGAAAGAATAAACTATTACATTGGATGAGAGAACATTAGACTTGAGTATCCGGTTTCTAATTAAAGGCTGATTTAGATAAATTCCAATCTATTAACTTTAAATTGTTGAAATATTATAGTTTGGTGGTAGATCAGAGGAAAAAATTTAGACCTAAGTTTATATTTTTGGTCACCTCTAGCAAGTTTCTAGTGACATGGCCTACATTCTCGGAATCTTCATACTATAAAAATTCTAAGAAGAACAATACTAATAATTTTATTGATAAATTTTCTTAATTATGGACCAATAAAAGGGAAAATGCCTAGGTCTAAAATCAATGGGGTCTATCAAAATCACTCTATTTGGCCAAAAGTAATCAAAGTTTGTCTCACCTTATTTAAAAAAATTTAATAAGTTTCATGATTTTTGAAAATTTTTATTTATTAATTGTGAACATTTATATCTTGCATGAAATTTTGGAAGTCTAGAGTAAGAGAATAATGTTGGTTATGATAAGGTACTTACTTATTTGAGGGCATTAGGGGCTATGTTTTGATGTATAGTGTTTATATTTGTTAAATATTAGAAAATATTGTGTTGGAGTAGAAGGGTTCTCCTATTAGACTTGGCATGCTTAGTAAGTAACCCCAACCTAGCTAGGATGTTTTAACCATACATCTTTAAAGCATAGAATTATATTTATTTTATTTTATTTTTTGAAAGTACATATTGTACATTGTGAAACCCTTGTTTAATATAAATTACATGTTTTCTTGTTAAATACTTAAAATTTTTAGACCATGCCGGTCCATATCATGCTAAACCAATATGGAATCAGCGCGGAACATTGGTTGGCACTAGATATGTGCCACCACTACCGTACATCTGTGCTAGCACTCTATATCATGCTCAATATAAAATAGCATGGCATTGTTAGCTTTCGGCATGGCATTGACAGTAAAACTATAACCTTTGTTCTTATCAAATATTCTTTGTATATATGATTAGGTCAATCAAAAGAATATTATGATATTGGAACTCTTGGATATGTTTGAAAATCATGTGCATTATAATAGTTATTATCATGTTTGCAAAAAAAAAATATTGGAAGTACTAGATATCGTTGCATGAAATCTTGAACCTTGTATGTTTAAAGTTCTTGAAATACTTCTTTGAAAACCTTGTATGTTTGTCAAATAATTGAAATTCTTTGGATACTTTTGTATGATTCGATGAACAAATAAACTATTTAAACCATCGCTATAATTTTCAAAACAGAATGAAATAGTATTCATAAAACAATCTGATTTTGTGTATTTGCTTTGGACTCTCATTCTTGCTACATTTTGGAACCCACTACCGAGGGCTATGTATTAATAATTTGATCATTCTGGAACTTGATTGCTTTGGACCTATGTTGCAGGGCTTCAATACATATTTTGGATCTATGCCGTGAGGATTAAATATAGTACTTTAGATTTACACCACAAAGTTTTAATACAACATTCTAGACTTACCAAAAGGATTAAATGTAGTACTTTGGACCATATCATAGGGATAATGTCGCCAAAGCCTTACAGACTGATGAGTTTAGAAATTGTTCTAGAAAAATGGTCATAAATTGTTTATTGAAAGTATTGTCCTTTGGAGTTACGCTCGTTGTTTGCTTATTGAGATTTTAGCTCAGCCTTCTTCTTGTTCTCTTTTTTCTGAGGAATAGAAAGTGACGGGCGGTAGTCAGGAAGTGAGCTTAAAACAAGTTTCTAGATTTAGTTGGGCCAACCCTATCTTCATAGTTTTGTTTTGAAACTCTCTTTAATACTGTGGTTTTTGTAGAGCTAGTTGTTTGGAGTTTTAATTTTAAAAGAAAAAATTTAAATTTTCTTATATACTAAATTTTAGTTGTTTTAAATGCTTGTAAATTTATTTTTGTGAGATGCTTTTTTCAGAAGAGTTGTGACTCTTCAAAAAAGAACGTTAGTTTCTACAAAGATCTATATGGTATTTTCAAAATATTATATATATTCAGATCCATCACATCTCTTCGATCTTCAGATAGAGCTAATAAATAGACTTCTCTGTGATTAATCCAAAATAAAATCTAATTTCTCTCTCTCACTAGTATTTTGTCTTTTGAGGATTTCTTTCACAACCAAAGAGTTCTTCCACTCTTCAACTTTCTGCTTTCTTTTTTTTTTCTAAACATCTGAAGGAGTCGGTCAGATCAAGTCTCCTCATAATCTGTTCGTTACAGGAGGATCGAACTAAGCCAAGTTGTTATACCTTATGGACGAGATCGCCACAAATCTGCATGTAGAGAGTACGTCACATTCTTACAATAGTATATATCACACACCTCGATCCAGACAAGCTCTTTTCAATCTTCTAATTTTATTCTAGTAAATTATTCCTTACAATACTTCTATAAAATAAAGATATAGTAGTTTCTAAACAAGATAATTTTCCAACAATCTAAGAACATGGGCTTAGTTATACTAGAAATTGCTATTTGATCGTTTATCAAATTTTGTTCAATTGCATAGGACTAAATTTATTTTTAATTGTATAGAATTAAAAGCTATAAAAAAAATTGTTTACAAAAATCAATCTTTTTAGAAAGTCATTTTGTTTTGAAAATTGTGCAAAAAGATTTTTTGCAACTTTAAAATCATACAGAAATTTTCTGCAGATTTAAAATATTTAGAGAATTTTTTTACAACTTTAAAGTCTCTGCATAAATTTTTTGGAGATTAAAATCTGTGTAAAAAAATTACTGCAACTTTAAAATCCGTGCAAATTTTCTACAGAATTAAATTCTGTGCAATCTACTTTCTGCAATCTTTAATTTTTGAACAGAATTTTCTGCATCTTTAAAATTTATGCAAAAAACATTTGCATTTTTAAAATCTGTGCAGAAATTATGATAGCTTTAAAAATTGTGCATTTTATTAGCTGTTCTCAAAATATATATATTGAAATACAAATTTACGTTACTTGTTATATTTCTTAGTGTAGTTATTTAATTTTATTGATATTATTACTCTTTATTGTATTTATTTCAAAACCTAGAATCTAACTCAAAATCTTACGAATCAAAAGAGTACTAACAATAAGATGAACTGATATATTCGGTTTCGCCATAAATTTATAAGACAACTCAAAAATAGTAATGTCATTTTCTTGAAATTTGTCAAATCTAAGAAAAATTTAGCAGATTATTTAATCGAGGGTTTGTGTAGGAGTGGAGCCCTAGATTCATCGACGGGGGTGGGGCTTAAACCCACTATGGTCATTGATAGTGAATACCCAACCTCTGTGATTGGAGATCCATGAAAGATGTTCAATGTGGTATAAGAAACGAAATGAATTGAGCAATTGTGTTAGAGCACGTTTTTCGGAGTATGTCTTCTTCCATCCCTATGATGAGTACTCTTATCAGTGACAAAATATATATTGAGAAGGTTGAGTTATACTCTTAATAAGTCCAAGATAAAAAATCTACAGGGTATTAGGTCACAAATATCCTTGGAGGACTTATCTGTGTGAGAAGTGTCATACAACTAGGGGTTTGGACTAATCCTAATAAACTTCTTATGAAAAATCAAGGTATTAAACACAAGGCCTTTAAAGGGCGTTGACTGCGTAAAAACCCAATTGATCCATACTGTGCGTATGATAAGTAGAAAAATCAACAGCGTATTAGGTCACAAATATCCTTGGAGGACTTATCTGTGTGAGAAGTGTCATACAACTAGGGTTTGGACTAATCCTAATAAACTTCTTATGAAAAATCAAGGTATTAAACACAAGGCCTTTAAAGGGCGTTGACTGCGTAAAAACCCAATTGATCCATACTGTGCGTATGATAAGTAGAAATATGAGTCAAGACCTAGTTCAAGGTCCAATCCACTATGGTTCTTTCACATAGATACTATCAACACTAAGTGAGGTTTAAGTAAAAAAGACACCTCACCCAATGAACAATAAAAATTGCCCAGATATTCTACTTTATGATTTTTAAAAAAATTAAATCTTTTATGGGAGATTGTTGAAATTTTAATTAAAAAAATTTAAATTTTTTTATCCACTAAACTTTAGTTATTTTAAATGCTTTTAAATACTTTTTTGTGAGACCCCTTCTTCAGAAGAGTTGTGACTCTTCGAAAGAAAATGTTGATTTCCGAAAAGATACAGTGTTTTCGAAATATTACGTATCTTCGGAACCATCACGTCTCTTTTGTCTTCGGATGGAGACTATAAATAGACTCTTCTAAGATTAATTCAAAAATAAAATCCAATCTCTCTCTCACTCGTATTCTGTCTTCTGAAGGTTTCTTCCACAAACAGAGAGTTCTTCCACTTTTCGACTTTTGCATTCTATCTTTTCTTCTTTTTTGGGCATCTGAAGAAATCGGTCGAGTCAAGCCTTCCAGCAATCGTGCTCATTACAAGAGAATCAGGTTGAGCCGGGTTGTCCAAACCGTGAACGATTGGCACTGCGGTGTGAACGGGGTTCCGTCTGAGTTGTCTTGGTTGGTGTTGGTTGCGCTCCACCTTCCGCCAAAGAAACCTGCAAACAAGCCTTGCACCACCACCAGGGTGGTGATGGCCCTCCGACGGTCAAGTCAGAGGAGATTGGAGGAGGAGGAGAGGTGATAATCGCAAGTAAGAGAGTGCTCTGGGAGATATGCTCACCTCCCCCCTTTCTCCCCCCAGCCGCATATATACCTGGCTGGGGGGTCTCTCAGGGGGGTTCGTTATCGTGGGGCACGATGGTGTGGCCACTGACATGGCCGTTACAGGGCGTCGTGGAGCAGCACCGGGTACGGCCACGTCAGGGGCATAGTGGGGCTCCGCTTTGTACGGCTGATGCAGAGATCGTGGAGCAGCATCGGATACAGCCGTTGCAGGGAGTAGTGGAGCAGGAGGCCGCGGCGTGCCTCTGGGGAATAGCCTGTCGTTATCAAGAGATCTCCGACTCGGGGTCGGAACGCTGGTCAAGGGGCAGCCGACCGGGGTCGGGCTGCGGAGCCGAGGATATCCGCTCGGGGTCGGATTTGGATCAAAGGGCAGCCGACTCGGGGTCGGGCTGCGGAGCCGAGGATGTCCGACTCGGGGTCGGATTTGCTGGATCAAAGGGCAGCCGACTCGGGGTCGGGCTGCGGGGCCGAGGATGTCCGACTCGGGGTCGGATTGCTGGATCAAAGGGCAGCCGTAGTCTTCCTGGGCTGCGGCGTGCCGTCACGTGGGGCATGGCGGCTTATTTCCCCCGTAACAGTAGCCCCCCACTTCCGAGCCTGGAACCAGAAGGGGAACAGGTGAAGGGAGTGATGTTTCGGGATTGCCGCCGTTCCTCGGAGAGGCGCGCGCGCTTCGAGCTCCCCGCCCTTTTTATGGCGTATGGCGGTTATTGCCGACCTGGCAGTCTGAGGATTTCGGCGGACATCCTTCCTTAATGGTGTCGATTCGCCTTTGGGGCGCGAGCGACCCTTCGGCAGCCAGGCGTCCTCTGGCGTCATCGAGGCGTCACTTGCCTTTCCGCCTATTTAATCGGGGGCCTTTCCCCGTCCGTCTTCTTCTTTACAGATATTTTCAAGTTTCCCCTTTGCGCTGCTGTTGCTGCCGTCGGACTGTTCACTTGTTTCTCCTTTGGCGCTCTCGGAGCCGTTCTTACCTCTTTTCCGGTGAGTTTTCCCCATTCTATGCATACTTAGGGCTCTCCATACTTTCCCTCTCGTATACTAGTGTACATCTCAGTCGCTCCAGGTCTTTCCCCCCTTCCTGTCCCGTCCTGACCGAATAGGTTATGGCCATTAGGATATGGGCGAAGATAGAGAGCCAGACCAAAATTAAGTCGGAGCTGGTCGCCACAGACTTAGACAGACTCGTGGCTCGGTACCACCTTCCGAGGCCATGCAACGCACGCTCCCGGGGCCTGAGGAGAGGATGTCCCATCTCCTCAGGGAAGATCGCATCATGAGGGCATTCTCCAGGCCGGGTTCCGCTTTCCCCCTTCGGACTTGGTCATGCAGGTGGCTACGGGGTTTAAGGTGGCACCGACGCAACTGGGCCGAACTCGTGGCGGGCCCCTGACGGTCTTCCAGGTTCTCTGCCGTATGCACGAGATCCCCGCCACCCTGAATGTTTTTTGGGAGTTCTACAGCCTGAGCGGCCACCCCCAGACAAAGGGTGGTGGTGCTTCGCAGGCGGCGAGGATGCGGCCTTGTCAAGGAGGCTCTACCTCCATTCACAAATGGAAGGAGCGCTTCTTTTTTTGTTGATGCAGATCCCTCTTGGAAAATCAGGGCGACCTGGGAGACCCCGATGAAGTCTCCGATCGGCCTATCGAGACTGTCAAGGGAGGAGTCCGATGGCTTGGCCGCCTTGAAGGGGTTGGTTGCCGGGGCCAGCTCCCCCCCGGTGGCCCGCCCTTATTTCCGAGGATACTTTGAGGTGAATGTCGGTCTGAGCTCAGGTCGCCCCACCGACCGGTGAGTCCGCCACCGATTCTTTCTTGACTTTTTCCCTTCTTTCGTCCGTTCTTTCCTTTGGTTTCTCCGTCTCCGACTATCCCGTCCTTTTTGCAAGAGGATCGACGACGTCATGCGGTCGGTGAAGACAAAGGCTGTTGGTAGGGCGTCCCTGCTGAAGCAAGCCCAGAGGAGGAAACGGAGCTCTTCCGAGCGGGGCCCACGGCGAAGAAGTCCCGTAAGGAGGTGCCTCCGACGCCGACCGACGAGTCCGGGCCACCGATCAGGGAGACGTCGTGGGCACGGACCGGCAGCTGACGCTGTATCAGCCCTCCGGTGGTAAGATTGCCGCTACTCCGGAGGTATCATCCGAGCCTGCCCGAGACGGACGGGTCGGACGTGATCGGTCCCCGACCCGGCCTTCGACTCGGGTCGGCTCCTGATGACTCGAGGAGGGACGCGCCGAGGCCCGACCGAGCGGGGACCCTATCAATTCCTGGGGTGACCCCCGCCCCGAGGCGCGATCGGCCGGACTCTTCCCCAGGCGATGGATAGGGGTAAGGCTGCAGAACCACCGTCCGGCTCTGGGAGAAATCGGGGTCTGCCTTCACTACCGATGGCGCCCGAATCTCATCGAAACAGTGCTGCTGGAGAAGGACCGTCGGCGGGTCCGGGAGTTGAGGGTCTCTGACGTTGGGGCTGCCAGCTGTGTCTGTCTCATGTCGGTGAGTGTTCTTCTGGCCGCTTTCACCATTTATTGGCTCTGTTGTTCTCCGCCTGACTCCCTTATTTTTCCTATGTCGTTAGCTCGCCCAGTACTGATCCGTCTGGAGGAGTGCTTACAAGGAACAGGCGGGGCTTCTGGCGAAGGCCGAGGACCGGCTGAAAGCAGTGGAAAAGGGAGGCCAGGCTGTGCAGGCAGGACGGACCGGGGACTTCGAGGCGAGGCTCCGGGAGGGCCGAAGAGCGGGCACTCGGCTTTGCTGCCCTCGAGAAGCAACTGTTGGAGGCTCAGGAGCAGCTCAGGTTGCCTCGGGTCTCGAGGGCGAGGTCAAGAAGGCGGATGAGCGGGCCGAGAAGCAGTCCCGGAAGGCTGCCCGACTACCGGGAGAGGTGGAGAGAGGCCCAGGCGGTCAGCGACAACGCCCGCAACCGAACCCGGTCTCTTGAAGCTAAGCTGGGCGAATTGGAGTCGGCCTTGGAGAAGTCCCGTGCGAGCGATCAGGAGCTTCATTTCGCGCCTGACGGAGGCTGAGGCTGCTCGCATTGCTGCCGAAGCGAAGCACAAGGAGGCTCGGGCTGAGCTGCTGAGGGTCTCCACCGAGGCGGAAGGCCGGATTGTGGCGAAGGTCTTGGAGGCGAAAGCCCAGATTATGGAGCGGGCAGAGGCGGCGCTGGCCGAGAGGAGTGCGGAAATCGGGCGTCAGGCGGTAGAGGCTTATCGCCAGTCCGCCGAGTTCGCTCATGATATGTCGGAGGCAGTACAGACCTATCGTCAGTCCGACGAGTTTGTCCGTGACGCGTCGGACGCGGGGGCCGAAGCCTTTGTCTTAGGCTTCGAGGAGGGCCTGGCAAGGGTGTCGGCTAAGTACCCCGAAGTTGACCTGAGCGAGATCTCCCTTCTCGACTCCTCTCCGGCGCCATTGCCTGTTGGTTCTCCTGCTGCTTCCCTACCTCCTGCGGACGAGCCCGACGTTCCCGACCCGGGGAGTTCCTCCAAGCTGACCTCTTGTACCTTTCGTTGTCTTCTTTTTTTTTTTGTATACCGGCGTTTTGCCAAATTGTATGGGCCTCGGCCCTGAAACAATGAAAATTAATGCAAGTTGAATGTTTCTTCATCTCGCCTTCGTCCTTCTTTTTCTTTTAACTCTCGGTAGCGTCTTGCTGACTCTGGCTCCCGAAATTTCTTCCGGCGCTAGGCCAGGCATCCGAGGGTTAGGCCTCAGGAAACTCTTCCGGCGCTAAGCCAGGCATCCGAGGGTTGGGCCTCGGGAAATTCTTCCGGCGCTAAGCCAGGCATCCGAGGGTTAGGCCTCGGGAAATTCTTCCGGCGCTAAGCCAGGCATCCGAGGGTTAGGCCTCAGGAAACTCTTCCGGCGCTAAGCCAGGCATCCGAGGTTAGCCTCAGGAAATTCTTCCGGCGCTAAGCCAGGCATCCGAGGGTTAGGCCCAGGAAATTCTTCCGGCGCTAAGCCAGGCATCCGAGGGTTAGGCCTCAGGAAACTCTTCCGGCGCTAGCCAGGCAATCCGAGCCAGGCATCCGAGGGTTAGGCCTCAGGAAATTCTTCCGGCGCTAAGCCGGGCATCTGAGGGTTAGGCCTCAGGAAATTCCACTCGTTTGGTCGACCAAGGCTGGCGCATGCGAGGCAACTGGTCGGGGGCTTCAGGCTAGTCTGCTCCCAGGATGGTCATCGGGTTAGCCTGGCATCCGAGGACCGAGCCTCGGGACCTTCCACTCGTTGGTCGGCCAAGGCTGGCGCAAGCCGAGGCGACCGATCGGGGCTTCCGGCTAGTCTGCTCCCGGGATGATCATCGGGCTAGCCAGGCATCCGAGGGCCGTCAAGCCTCAGAAATTCCGCTCGTTGGTCGGCCAAGGCTGGCGCAAGCCGAGGCGACCGGTCGGGGCTTCAGGCTAGTCTGCTCCCGGGATGAATCGTCGGTTAGCCTGGCATCCGAGGGTTGTCAAGCCTCAGGAAATTTCACTCGTTGGTCGGCCAAGGCTGGCGCGAGCCGAGGCGACCGGTCGGGGCTTCAGGCTAGTCTGCTCCTGGGATGATCGTCGGGTTAGCCTGGCATCCGAGGGCCGAGCCTCGGGACATTCCGCTCGTTGGTCGGCCAAGGCTGGCACAAGCCGAGGCGACCGGTCGGGGCTTCAGGCTAGTCTGCTCCCGGGATGATCGTCGGGTTAGCCTGGCATCCGAGGGCCGAGCCTCGGGACATTCCGCTCGTTGGTCGGCCAAGGCTGGCGCAAGCCGAGGCGACCGGTCGGGGCTTCAGGCTAGTCTGCTCCCGGGATGATCGTCGGGTTAGCCTGGCATCCGAGGGTCGAGCCTCGGGACATTCCACTCGTTGGTCGGCCAAGGCTGGCGCAAGCCGAGGCGACCGGTCGGGGCTTCCGGCTAGTCTGCTCCCGGGATGATCATCGGGCTAGCCAGGCATCCGAGGGCCGAGCCTCGGGAAATTCCGCTCGTTGGTCGGCCAAGGCTGGCACAAGCCGAGGCGACCGGTCGGGGCTTCAGGCTAGTCTGCTCCCGGGATGATCGTCGGGTTAGCCTGGCATCCGAGGGCCGAGCCTCGGGACATTCCGCTCGTTGGTCGGCCAAGGCTGGCGCAAGCCGAGGCGACCGGTCGGGGCTTCAGGCTAGTCTGCTCCCGGGATGATCGTCGGGTTAGCCTGGCATCCGAGGGTCGAGCCTCGGGACATTCCACTCGTTGGTCGGCCAAGGCTGGCGCAAGCCGAGGCGACCGGTCGGGGCTTCCGGCTAGTCTGCTCCCGGGATGATCATCGGGCTAGCCAGGCATCCGAGGGCCGAGCCTCGGGAAATTCCGCTCGCTGGTCGTGCGCTTGTCGCTCGCTGCCCGACGGGGTTTCTCCGTGGCCAGCCGCGATCATGTTTCTCCTTTTCTCTAAGCGTTGCCTGGGGGAACACGAGAAGGGCATTAAACGCTAATTAATGCGTTACCTGGGAAATCGGATCGCCAGCTGCTGCTTGCGAGGAGTGTTAGTTGAGCGGCCGCGATACGCGGGTTCTTCGAGGAGGATACGGCCTGGGCGCGAGCGGAGATATGTGGACCTAGGGGTACATGACACCCGGATTGTCCTGCACAAAGAATGCGGTTTAAGGAGAATGACGCTTAGAAAATCGCGGGGAGATACGCCTCGGGAGCCGGAACGGCTCCGGTTTCAATGCGCCTGCATTTATTGGAGCCACCCGCATCGGAACGACCAGGGGGCCGCAGTTTGGCTATAAATACAGGTGCAGGTACGATGGAGTTTGCCAAGCCGGAGCTGTTCAGGTTGCCATGGATCGCGGACCTCCTCCTTGGCATATGACTGAGAGACTCCTGTTGAAGGAAAGGGGAGGCGCTCCCCTTGCGACTTCAGCCAACTAGCCGTTTCATCTGGGATCAACAAGGAGGGTCTTCCCGGCGGAACTCCGCTCTAGGCGTTTCATCCGGGATCACATCTCCCCTCCTTGAAGTTCAGCCTCCCGATTGAGCTCTGCACCAGACGCTCAGTCCGGGACCGCGCCTCCATATGCTCTTCCCCCTCGAATTCCTTCTCTTTCCTACCACTGGGGAGGATGGGAATATCCTTTGGAGGCGGCGTTCCCCTGGGGGCAGCGGGAGCTTCTTCTGCGGCGGCTCCTCGTCTTTTTGGTGAGGTGCTGGATGGCGCCTCCGGTTAGAAGCACCCACTTCCGGTGGGATTGCAGCTGCTTTGGGTTGAGGGTTTGGGATCCTCGGTCCTCAGCTCCACGGATTCTCCACCTTTTCTTTGCTTTCTTTACTCCCTAATTTCCCTCTGGGAATTCCTTGTAATCACACGAGCACGCCATTGTAACCAGAAATTATTGAAATGAAAAGTGTTGCACCTTTTCAAATTGTCTTTCTGGCCTTGTTGTTCTACTGGTAATACATCCGCAGGTTAGCGGAATTCCAGCCCCTTGGAATTTCTCGGCCATCTAGGGCTTCCAACTGGTAGGAGCCAGGTCGGTTTACCCAACGAACTTTATACGGACCTTCCCAATTCGGCGCTAGCTTCCCACCTTCCGTAGGTTGAGATGCCTTAGCTCGCCTCAGCACCAGATCTCCAATTCTGAAAAGCTTCGGTCGGACTTTGGAGTTGTAATATCGGGCCACCCTCCGCTGATACATTGCCATCCGAACCTGCGCCATTTCCCTTGCTTCTTCCAAGAGATCCAGGTTCCCTCGGAGTTGCTCCGAGTTGGCCTCGGGTCGGTGTGCGGCTACCCGAGGTGAGGGAAGTCCGAGCTCTACGGGGACAACGGCTTCCGTGCCATAGGTTAGGCTGAAAGGCGTCTCCCCGGTAGGAGTCCGATGCGTGGTCCGATACGCCCAAAGGACATTCTCGAGTTCCTCGACCCAAGCTTGCCCCGTCCGTCCGATCCGCGCTTTGATACCTTGGAGGATTATCCGATTTGTGACCTCGGCCTCGCCGTTGGTTTGGGGATGCGACACGGACGTGAACCGATGTTCGATCCCGAACTCCTCGCAGAAGTCTCGGAAATGCTTGTTATCAAACTGTCGACCGTTATCCGAGATGAGGACCCGAGGTACCCCAAATCGGACAATGATGTTCTTCTTTACGAACTTCCGGACTTGCGCCTCCGTGATGGTGGCCAGTGGCTCTGCCTCCACCCACTTGGTGAAGTAGTCGATGGCGACAATCAAAAATTTCCGCTGGGCCGAAGCGATGGGGAATGGTCCGAGGATATCCATTCCCCACTGTGCAAAGGGCCAGGGGGCGGTGATTGGCGCCAAGGGAATAGAGGGGACTCTCTGGATGTTGGCGTGGCGCTGGCAGGCGTCGCATTTCCGTACGTGATCCTTTGAGTCTTCCAATAAGGTCGGCCAATAGTAGCCTTGCCTCATGATCTTATGTGCCAGGGACCTAGCCCCCAGGTGCGATCCGCAGATGCCTTCGTGGACTTCGCTGAGGGCGTAAGCCGCTTCCGAAGGGCGGAGGCACCTTAAGAGGGGGGCGGTGAACGAGGTCCGATACAGCCTCCCTTCGTAGAGTACGTAGTGGGCGGACTTCATAACAAGTCGCCGAGCTTGATCTTCATCTTCGGGGAGGATCCCTTCGGCGAGGTAAGCTACAAGCGGGTCCATCCAAGATGGTTCCGGATCAATTGCCATTACCGCTTCAGCCTCGCCGATGCTCGGGGCATCTAGGGTCTCCAGGTATATCGCCCTTGACAAGTTGTGTGCCTCAGCGCCCACCAAGCGGGACAACCTGTCGGCCCTAGCATTTTCGCTCCTTGGGACCTGCTGAATGTCAATACTGCCGAGGTCGGGAATGAGTGCTTGCACCTTCCGGACGTAGCTCTGCATGGTCGGGCTCCGTGCCTCGAACTCCCCTCGAACCTGCCCGACCACCAGCTGGGAGTCGGTGAAGACCTTCAGACGCCGGATGCCGAGCTCCTTGGCGAGTTTGAGTCCCGTGACTAGGGCCTCGTACTCCGCCTCATTGTTGGTCACTGGAAATCCGAACCTCAAGGCATACTCGGCTATCACTCCATCGGGATTGGTAAGGACCAGCCCAGCCCCTCCACCTTCAGGGTTCGACGACCCGTCAATGTGGAGCGTCCAGATCGGGAGATCGAGGCTGGGTGTTTCCGGCGGCCTAGGTTCCGCCTCCTGCACAGTGCACTCAGCGAGAAAGTCCGCGAGCACCTGGGCCTTGATGGCGGGCCGGGGCTGGTAGCGGATGTCGAACTCACCAAGTTCTACTGCCCACTTCACCAGCCGTCCCGCATTCTCAGGATTGCTGAGGATCTGCCGCAGTGGTTGATCGGTCAAAAGGGTGACAGAATGAGCCTGAAAATAGGGGCGAAGCCTCCTGGTCGCAGTCAGCAGCGCGAAGGCGATCTTTTCAGCCTTCGTGTACCGCATCTCGGCATCCCGGAGGACTCGGCTGGTGTAGTACACGGGCTTCTGAAGTTTTGCCTCTTCCCGAACCAGTACTGCGCTGACTGCGGTTGGGGAGACCGCCAGGTAAAGGTAGAGCATCTCCCCCTCTTGCGGCTTGGACAGCAGGGGAGGAGACGCCATGTACTCCTTGAGCTGGTCGAACGCCACTTGACATTCAGCCGTCCAGAGGAAGTCTTTCGGGCGCTTCAACACCTTGAAGAACGGTTGGCAGCGTTCGGCCGATTTTGCCACAAATCGTCCGAGCGCGGCGACCCTCCCAGCGAGCTCCTGAACCTCCTTCACTTTGGTCGGAGGGGACATATCTTGGATGGCCTTGATTTTGTCCGGGTTGGCCTCGATCCCCCGCTGGTTGACAATGAAGCCGAGGAACCTCCCGGCCGAAGCACCAAAGGCGCACTTCGCTGGGTTTAGCTTCATACGAAACTTCCGCAAGGTGGCGAAGGTCTCCTCCAGATCCGCAATGTGCTGATCCGCATGGCGGCTCTTTACCAGCATATCGTCCACGTACACCTCCATGTTCCGGCCGATCTGCTCCTTGAAGATTTTATTGACGAGGCGCTGGTAAGTAGCGCCAGCGTTCTTCAGACCGAAGGGCATTACCTTGTAACAGTACAGCCCCCTGTCTGTTATGAAGGCCGTTTTCTCCTCGTCCTGTGGAGCCATCATTATTTGGTTGTAGCCGGAGAAGGCGTCCATGAAAGACAGCAGCTGATATCCGGAAGTCGCGTCGACCAGTTGGTCTATTCGCGGAAGCGGAAAGCTATCCTTGGGGCACGCTTTGTTCAGGTCGGTGTAGTCGACGCACATCCTCCACTTCCCGCTCGCCTTCCGGACAAGTACGACGTTTGCCAGCCACTCGGGGTAGCTCACTTCCCTTATGAAACCTGCCTCCAAGAGTTTGTCTACCTCCTGGTCGACCACCCGGATCCGATCCGGGGCACAGTGTCTCTTCTTTTGCTTTACTGGTCGGTGGGTCGGGTCGACGTTGAGGGCGTGAGAAATGACCTCCGGGTCGATCCCAGGTACATCGGCCGCCGACCAGGCAAACACATCAGCATTGGCTCGGAGGAATTCCACTAACCGGAGCCGAGCTTCCAAGTCGAGGTTGGCACCGACCCGGACCGTGCGGTCCGGGCGGCCTTCTTCGAGGGGAACTTCGATTACGCCCTCGGCCGGCTCCCCGTGCCGCAAGGCCACTTCGTCTCTGGCGTCAAGGGACTCGACGCTTAGGGCCTCCATGGGCTTCTTCCCTTTGAGAGTTGCTAGGAAACACTGCCGTGCGGTTGGTTGGTCACCTCGGACCTCTCCAATCCCGGCCGCCGTGGGGAACCGCATGAGCAAATGGTAGGTAGAAACCACCGCGCGAAGGGCGTTCAGTCCGGGTCGTCCGAGGATAGCGTTGTAGGCTGAGGGGACACGGACGACCAAGAATCCGAGTCGCACCGTGGCTTCTGCGGGTGCAACGCCCGCAGTCACAGGCAGCTCAATGACACCTTCGGCCGAGATAGCGTCTCCAGTGAATCCTATGAGGGGGGTGGATGTTTTGTGCAACAATTGTCGGGACAAGCTCATCTTTTGGAAGGCCTCGTAATACAAAATATTAGCTGAGCTTCCACTATCCACAAGAACACGCCTTACATCATAGTTCGCCATAGTGAGAGAGATCACCATGGCGTCATCGTGGGGAGTCTGAACCCCCTTTACATCTTCATCACAAAAAGCGATTACATTTCCGACCCGCTGCCTCTTCGCGACGGCCACTCCTGATGCTTCCGCCGAGCCCCCTGCGTTCCTCACGGGCCGAGAGCAGCCCCCAGTGATGGTGTGGATCACTCCCGCAACGGGTCGATTCTACTCCCGAGGCTCCTGAGGGGCCGGGTCGGCCGGACGCGGGTCTGCCGGGGGACGTCGGTCGTTTACATATCGACCGAGACGCCCTCGGCGAATGAGAGCCTCGATCTCGTCCCGAAGCTGGAAGCAGTCTTCGGTATCGTGGCCGTGGTCTCGGTGGTACTCACAGTACGCCCGAGAAGGCCTCCTCCCAGGGATCTTCTTCATCTGCCTCGGGACCGGGAGGTCCTCCCGCCCCTTGACCTCCATGAGGATCTGGGCCCGGGGGGCCAGGAGTGGGGTGTACCGGTTGAAGCGTCGGTGCGGAGAACGAGGGCTTGTGGCGCCGTGGTTCCTTGCTGGTAACGGGCTTCTGCGCCGGCGTTGAGGCGTCGGGCTTCTCCTCTGGGATGCCTCTTTTCGCCTTTTCTTCCCGGGCTTTAGAGGGGCCTCGGCGGCCTCCTTGTTCCGGTGGGAGGCTGCCTCCTCGGCGTCTGCATACTGGTTTGCCCGAGATAACAGCTCCGGGAAGCTCCGCGGCAGGCGTTTGTCCAGGGAGAAGGTGAGTCTGCCCTTCCGGAAGCCACGCTTCAGGGCTGAGAGAGCCACTTCCTGGCTCAGGTTCCGGACCTCCAGTGTAGCCTTGTTGAAGCGGGTGAGATAATCCCGCAGGCTTTCTCCCTCGTTTTGCCGGACATCAAAGAGGGAATCGGAGACCAGTCGCCGCCTGCTACTGACGGCGAAATGGCTGATGAAGAAGCGGGTGAACTGGTCGAAGGACTGGATGGAGTTAGCCTCCAGGCCGGCGAACCATGCCCTTGCCGGGCCACGGAGGGTCGCCGGGAAGGCCTTGCAGAGGAGCGGATCCGATGCTCCATGGAGGAGCATAAGAGTCCTGAAACTCTCCACGTGGTCCCGCGGGTCCGCCGCCCCGTCGTAGGGTTCGATCGCCGGCATTTTGAACCCCGGCGGGTTCGGGGTCCGCAGGATCCTCGAGGCAAGCGCCGGCTGGGAGGAGATCTCCAAGTCAGCGAAGGGATCTTTGGAGTGGCCCTTCAGGACCTGGAGTTGTCTGTGGAGATCGTCCACCCGCCGGTCCAGGGAGCGCGACCGGTGGGTGGGGGACAAGGAGCGGCGCGAGGGGGACCGACTGGAGTGCGGGCCCCTCGAGGACTGGGGTGTCTGAGAACGCGCCCGGGTCCGCCTCTCGTACCCCGCACAGCTCCGATGAGAAGGTCCTGGCAGAATGGACCGCACTCGAGAATCCTCCTCGCGCCGGCGCTCCTCTCCATGGGAGAGGAAGGAGCGCGGGTTGTGAGGAAGAGGCGAGTGCTCGGGGGGCAGCGGCTCCTGAGCCCGTTGCGGCACCCGAGAGATCACACCCTGCAGATTCTGCACTGCCTCCTCGAGGGTGCGAACCTGCTGGGCTAGCTGGTCGAACTGAGCCGCTTCGACCGTCTGAATGGGAGAAGGGGCGGTGGAGTGCTGCTGAGAGTGCGTTGGGGACGCAGCAGCCTCTCGGCCGGAGGCGCGAGAGGCTCCGCGACCGGAAGCATTGGAAGCTCCACGACCACCTCGCCGTGCCATTACGATCGTTCTAAGATTCGGCCCTTCCTCTAGCGCCAACTGTTGCTGGTGGTCCAAACCGAGAACGATTGGCACTGCGGTGTGAACGGGGTTCCGTCTGAGTTGTCTTGGTTGGTGTTGGTTGCGCTCCACCTTCCGCCAAGAAACCTGCAAACAAGCCTTGCACCACCACCAGGGTGGTGATGGCCCTCCGACGGTCAAGTCAGAGGAGATTGGAGGAGGAGGAGAGGTGATAATCGCAAGTAAGAGAGTGCTCTGGGAGATATTGCTCACCTCCCCCCCTTTCTCCCCCCAGCCGCATATATACCTGGCTGGGGGGTCTCTCAGGGGGGTTCGTTATCGTGGGGCACGATGGTGTGGCCACTGACATGGCCGTTACAGGGCGTCGTGGAGCAGCACCGGGTACGGCCACGTCAGGGCATAGTGGGGCTCCGCTTTGTACGGCTGATGCAGGAGATCGTGGAGCAGCATCGGATACAGCCGTTGCAGGGAGTAGTGGAGCAGGAGGCCGCGGCGTGCCTCTGGGGAATAGCCTGTCGTTATCAAGAGATCTCCGACTCGGGGTCGGAGCGCTGGATCAAGGGGCAGCCGACTCGGGGTCGGGCTGCGGAGCCGAGGATATCCGACTCGGGGTCGGATTGCTGGATCAAAGGGCAGCCGACTCGGGGTCGGGCTGCGGAGCCGAGGACGTCCGACTCGGGGTCGGAGCGCTGGATCAAAGGGCAGCCGACTCGGGGTCGGGCTGCGGAGCCGAGGATGTCCGACTCGGGGTCGGATTGCTGGATCAAAGGGCAGCCGACTCGGGGTCGGGCTGCGGAGCCGAGGATGTCCGACTCGGGGTCGGATTGCTGGATCAAAGGGCAGCCGTAGTCTTCCTGGGCGCGCGTGCCGGTCACGTGGGGCATGGCGGCTTATTTCCCCCGTAACAGTTAGAATATAAGTAATGCAATTCTCATTTAACTTTATTTTTTTTAATCCTTTTGAATTATGAACAACCAAGGACATCTTTTTGAAATAACTTTTGAAAAATAGCTCATGAAAGCTCTATCTCAAAATAGTTATATCTGTCCTAAGCAAATTTAATTGACATAACTATTTCTTAGTTATGCCTCCTCCCCAGATGTTGTTTGGCAGCTTTACATCTGCTTCCTACCTTAACCAAATGAAACATGCAACATTCTTCAAAGTTTTAACATAATTTTTTGAAAAATATAATAAAAAATTAATCTTTGACATCACAGGGGACTTAAGTGAACAACCATAACCAATTAAACAAGTTTATTTATTTTTGAGGAGGTAGGAGACCAAAGAATTTTAGGATGAATGAGATATTTCAATAGTTTGGGTGGGATATAATAACCGAAAAATCAGTGCCTTGGCCGGTACACCTAAAATGCAATTACCAATAGTTTTAAACTACAAATTTGATATTTAAATTGAAAATATATAAGATAGTAAAAAATTTAATAGAAAAATTTTAGATTTGTGTAAATTCCAGTTGATTGTATCTTGAAACTTACATATCACTATATATATAATAAGAGCTAATATTTTATATTCATATTAATTAACTTTTTATTGGTTCTTGGTTGAGGTGTAAACATGATAATTTAGTACATCCCATGAGTTATTCCATCTACGACAAACCCCGAGTCTCATGCCTTAGTGCACAACCTTGATCCTTATTTCCAATCACTGCACAACTTTTATGTTTACGAGCCAAAGTTCTAGCACACGAAAAATCAGGCCTCACAAGTCTTAGTGCTTACTTACCCCAACCTGCTTCCAACTAACACACCCCCAATGTCATGGTTCAGGCCACACTGCATCCCATAGTCTTAGAATAAGAAAATTAAAAAAGAAAAGCGTACTTTAAGCGAGTGAAAATCCTAGTAGTTTAATACTTTGGTTGGTGGAGAGCAAGACCTAAAAAATATCAAATATTGTTTCACATCTAAGAGTCATCTAACATCTACCAAATAGCATTCAAATACTTGTTTTTGTGCACTATTTGTACTCATGGGTACTACAATGGTTCTTCTTTTATCTTTTTTTTTTTTAAGAAAAAAATCCATACTTAATGAGCTGCAAAATGGAGGATATCCTTTTCTATGTATTCCTAACCTTGAAATCCTCACACAGGTAAGTTTTCAATCAAAGCTTTTGATGCAACCGCCAAAAGATTTTTCAAACTTGGTAAAGCAGAAACTTCATGATGGAAATGATTATGTTGTTGAAACCATTTAAAACAAGAAGTCAAATAGCTGCATTAGTATCTTTGTGCGGCCAATACAAAACCACGTCCAACCCTATCCTTGTAGAACTCGAAGAAAAAATTATTGCATCTCGCTTTATCTAAAGTGTTGTCAAATTTATCATATAAGAAAGTCTTTGGCCTCCACACATGCTAATGTAGCCTAGATTCTGTCGACCTGAACACTTGATCGAACTATTGATCCGAACGTCTGATCAGATCGGCCGATCAGTTGCAACGAGCCACATATCTCTATTTCAAAACATAATCAATAAAATTAAAGTCAATTAAAAGAATAATTATAGTCCTGTACACTTAGAGATGTTGTGAATAGTTATAGCTCGTCCAGCATATTAAGTACAGCCATGAATACATGCCTTGTATAGTTAAATTCCGCATAGAACATGGAAGCAGTTGTGGCTCTTCGCCAGCTCATCCAATCCTATCATGCAGCATTTGGCGGCAACACATGCCATTGAACGATCCGTGATTCAACCAACCCCTCACCCATTGCAACAATGCTGCTGTACACCACTGGTTCCATGTACCCAACTTGGTGTGCTAAAGACCATCTCCTTGCCTCTTTGCTATCGCACTACGTATCCCTGCACCATGAGAAGAAAAAAATTAGCGTGCGACCCCCCACGGTCGGCTCCTTTTCTCATGCCCATAGCTTCCTCGTAAAAGCCGAGAAGAACGTAGCGAACTTTTTTTTTTTTTACCTCGAGCACGAGGACAAGACCGGAGAGTTCCCATATCTGACACTGGCTTTAAACCACACCAACCCGCCTGCATGTCCGTAAAATTACTGCAAACCTCGCAGAAGGACTCCTCCACCTGCGAGTTTGACCGAGGGTTAAAATCCGAACCCCAAGAAATCCAGGCTGGCCTCCTGCCGCTGCCGGAATCTTCCCCCGAGCCAGATCTCACTGCGGTGAACCGTAAATGCTGTCACCTCAAAGTTACCGCCCAAGTCCTGTCGCCCATCTTTTTGGCTTCACCTTTTGTCGCTTCCCTCTCCTCCATTGCTAAAAATAAAAAAAAAATAATCTTTGATCAGGACCACCGGTGTTGCGGGAAGATAATAAATAGATCGCTGGATTTGCTATAAGATGAGAGGAAACCGACGGTTCAAATTCCCCGGTGGGACCACGGTTTGAATGGACCGGTGCTAGCGACCGACATTCGATCCCCTTGATGGACGAACGTGATTGCGATTTGTCGCTCCAAATTTGGTTTCGAGCTTGGGCCCCACGAGCCCAGTCGTGTCAGCATTGACCGGGTCAATGTCGGATTCGGACTCTTTATCTCGGCTGCTGAGCTCGGTTCGGCCGGAGAGATGCTGTTCGAGGATAACGGATGGATAAAATTTGTACAAAGTTGGGTCTGGGTCGGGTCAAGCTCATAAGACCCAAGCATGGGTAGTTTAATTATAGCCGCCGGGAACTGAGACCTGGCCAGACTGAATCGAAGCTGTGCTGGACCAGACCGGGCGACCAGATCTTGTCCAGTTGATTCGTAAACAGTTGACATTAGATCCTAACAAATCGACCAAGCCGAGCTCCACTTAGGTTTGATTCGACTAAAGCTCGATCAAGCTCGGCTTGATTACCCCCCTACCTACCTAATAAAATTAAATAAAATGGATAATTAGTCAATTGATATCTCCCTGGAACCTTAAACATTACCAGCTGAAGATGACTTGATGATAGATTTTGAAACCAATGAACACTTGACTACATTAAAATCTAACTCTTTGATGTAGTCATTTAACTTTACCAAATTCCGAATATCATCGTGAATCCAGAGAACGCTGTGACACTCCGTGCTTGTTTTGGGAATAAGAAGACGGAGCAGGGAAGGAAGGATTAAAAAAATGACCTTATTCCGTAAATAAAATTATTCCATCTCTTTCTTGAATAGTTATTCCCGGAGTAAGGTGCTTCGAAAGTTTGGATGGAACAACTATTCCTGCTTTATCCCTGAGTTAAACGTAGTCATTGCCTTTCCCATGTAACGCACTTCTTGGTCTCTTTCGTAATCGAGCCTCTCTCTGGTTTTCTTTCGTTATCTATAAGTTGTTAATAGTTGTCAGTATTGCTACAATAGATCGAGAAACAATCTTGCTTGATTTATCCCAACAATCCCCGACTATGCTCTGTCCTCACTTCATCACAGCCATGCATAAACAGAATCTTTCTCTCTTTTTTTTTTCAGAAAAGAAAGAAGCGAATCCATATTTGTTGTTCGCCATGATTTGGATAGCTGTCTCGAACTGAACATCTTCCCGCTGCATTCAATATGGTATTCAAATTTATTTGAAACACAAAAGGCCATCCAAATTTTGTCGGAATTCGTGTTTGAAGTGAGGATGAACAGGGGGTGAAAACAACCTAAATTTCATTCAACTTCAGACTTCAGATAACACTAATCCAGCGACCTATGGTAGATCTACCTGTTTGTGGAATCAGGTTGAATGCAATTTCTTTTAAAAACATCAAGCCAATCTGATGCGGCCTAAAGTCAACATGCCTCCCATAGGTTCACACATAGCATGTAGGAAGACTAATTTTAAATAGATTTGAATTCAACATAGATTAAGAAGATCGATAATTGCTCTGTGCAATTAAAGAAATCCAAATAAGAAACAGATGGTTACAACTCATCTCTTGATATCAGAACCTAATTGCCATAAAACCATATCGTTGCCTCTATATAAGGATCCTATGCAGGTCACGTCTCATATTTCTATACTATCATTCTGTCCTTCTTTCGTGCAGGTCAAAGCTCTTCTTCTTTGAGCCAATCTATCATATAGCCGATCTTAAACTATATTGGCTCTCAAGCCGATCTTATAGGACCATAACCTTAGTGAGCCAATCTCCTCCAGGACCGTTAGCTGATGATGAGCTGACCTTTCAAGTTGAAGAGATGACCTTAAGAGTTATTCTCAAGCTGATCAACAACAACAACAACAACAACAGCAAAAAGGCTACAAGGTAGACTTCTACTCAGACCGATACTCTAAAAAGTCCAACCCAATGGAGTAAAAATTCCTCTTTATAAAAGAAGGCCTAGGGCATCAAGTATGGTAATCAAATTATTCTAGGGTACTTTCATTTTTTTCCTCTTTTGCTGCTATTTCTTGACTTAGGTATCCAAGCGGATTATTTATATATTTGCAGGTCCGATTTTCATTCCAAGTAGACCAACAATCTCCAACCCATTCTATTTTTGCTCATACAAAACACCGTCTAATCAAATTTATTTTTAACAAATATAGCAAATTACATTATTATAAAAATTACCGCAAATCACACAGTAAACCAACTAAACTAATACAGAAACGGAAATCAAAGAATAATATAAAAGGTTATCGAAAAGACGAAAAAGAAAGACAACCATTTTTCTCCCTCTTCTTTTTTTCCTTGTTTGCTGTTATAAATCTCGCGTCCTTGAAAGCTATCGCTAACTCTCACTCCCACCCTCCTCCCCAACCCCTTCCCCACCGTCTCTTCTCCATCTCAATCCACCTCTCTCTCTCTCTCTCCAAGAGACTAGTGACCGGGTTCTGGTGCTCCACGGTGATGGAAAGGAAATGAGGGCGCGTCTTATCCGACCATGCCGCTACCCCTCTCCGATGACTCGGGCTCGTTCTGCGATCTCCTATGCGGCGAGGACGCCGGAGCGCTCGCCGAGGACCTGCCGGGTTACTCCACCGAGCCCGAGTTCGCGGAGGGATCGGACGAGTCCATCGCCGGGTTCATAGAAGGGGAGGCCGACTACTCGCCCCGGTTCGACTACCCGGACCGGTTCCGGTCCCGCTCGCTCGACACCTTCGCCCGCCAGGAGTCCATCGCCTGGATTCTCAAGGTCCTCTCCACCTCCGGCTCATCGTAGAAATTTACCGCCCCGAATTGCTATCTTGAGCATCTTCAGGGGCCAAAAATTCTATTTTTGATTCTTTTTATTTCTAATTACGGTTTCAGGTGCACGAATACTATCGCTTCCGCCCACTAACGGCGTATCTTGCCGTTAACTACATGGATCGGTTCCTCTCTTCTCACCAATTACCTGTAAGCTGATGCTACCACCACTATCCATTCTTCTCCATCTCATCACATATTCACATCATGGGTTTATTACTTTTGCTTTAAATAAAAACCCTATAAAAGTTTCCTTGCATAGATTTATAGTTGACTATTTGTTTTTTTTTTTTTCTTACAATCCTTCATTTTGAAGTATTTGCATAAGATCATAAATTTCATTTTTTTTTGTTTTAGCTATGTTTTGGAATAAATTGTAAGGCCATCTACTGTATTATTCTTGTTCATATACTGTTCATAAATGCTGGCATTTGCATGCATGTGACATGCTTCCAGCATCAGCAAGGTTTGCTAATGGAAGGAGGCTTGAGGTAAGTGCTTCTTACTTTATTGGATTGTGGGATGTGGTACTTTTCTGTTGGTCAAGACATGATGCAACCTGGCAACTTGTCAGCTAGTGGCCTGTTGAAAACAGCCCAAACCTATAGTGGATGTGACTTTGGAGTTCCTGTTGCATTGCACTTGGACCAATCTTTTCAATAATTTAATTTTCCAGTAAGTTTATTTTATCAAATTATATTAGAGATTTATGATTTATTTCTTGATGGTTAATCTATCTTTCCACCAGTCAAATGGATGGGCTTTGCAACTCTTATCAGTGGCTTGCCTCTCCCTGGCTGCAAAGATGGAGGAAACTCTGGTTCCATCCCTTTTAGACCTTCAGGTACTTCACTCACCCCCGACCCCAAGTTACCATTTCTTTCCTCCAACAAGATGCACTGTTTCTCAATCAAGATATTTATTGATCAAGCCGTAAGTTATGTTAACCGTAGGTTGAGGGTCCAAGGTTCATCTTCGAGCCTCGAACAATATGCCGAATGGAGCTTCTCGTCCTCACTGCATTAAATTGGAGGCTTCGATCCGTGACACCTTTTACGTTTATTGATTTCTTTGCTTACAAGGTTGATCCCACGGGAACGCATGCAAGATACCTGGTTTCACGGGCTACTCACATTATTTTAGCAATGATTCATGGTAATATCTAAATCCATATAAACATAATTATTATTGTGTAAAATAGTATATTCATATATAAAAAAAAAAAATGCATTCTAAATGTAGAGCTAAAAAAGTAAGTGATGTCACAGATATTGACTTGCTGAATCACTGCCCATCATCAATAGCTGCAGCTGCCATAGTTTGTGCTGCTGGTGAGGCTCAGGATTTGGCTCTTGTCAGCCCTGGAGTTGCAGTGCATTGGTGCGTTGGACTGACTGAGGTGAGGAAGAACCGAAGAAGTTGTGTTCATCAATAATTCAATATGGAGAACCCCAAAAGAAGGCATTAGTCTTGCTTAGTACGTGCTCTGTTTCTCTTTTAATTATTGTTGCAGGAGCCGATAGCTAGTTGCTACCAACTAATGCTACGAGCTGCTATCGATCACAAGAAGAGAAAGCCACCGATGATCCTGTCGCAGCTCAGAGTGACAACCCCACTTAGCGTGGACTCGGGAGTCTCCTCTTCCACATCTTCTCCATCTTCCCCACCCAATAAAAGGAGGAAGCTACACAACTGCTGCCTGTGAGTGGGTGATGACAAGGAGGGCTCATAAGGAATACAAATGATGACAGGGGGATAAGGAAGGGGGGACCCTAACGATATTATAGCTAGTCTAGTAGACAACTTTTCTTATTGGGTTTTGCAGATTCCTCAGTATTTTTTAGAGGAGTTTGGTCGATTGGTTTAACAGAGTGCTTGGATCAGTATGTTGGTTACGTCCAGGAGTTAGGCTTGGTGGATGATGATTTTTTTTTTTTTTTAGTTATTGTTGCTGTTGTTGTTTCTTCTGAGGTCCTTTCATTTGTGGGCTTTGCAATTTATATGAGCTATCATGGCACTAGAGTTGCAGATTCTCAAGGGTGGGGAATCTGCCATTCTTTTGTGTGGGGGAAAAGTAGGAGAGACGTGCTTGTTTGTGCAGGACGTGGAGGTCATTGAAATCAAAGGCAGCATTGATTGTTGAATGAAAAAGAGGAAAAGAGGAAGCATTCAAGCAGGGGAGGTAAAAATAATAATAATAACAAAAAAACAAAAAAGCTAAACTCTCCCAACTTGAAAATGTTCCATGAATTCTCGTAAACTGGTCGTCGTCCTCCTTTGCCTCTTCATCAATATTTACTTTTGGAATTTTATTTGATAGATTTTTTTTTTCTTTCCCTTTCTTTGTATTGGTGTGATTATGAGTATCTTGCTTGGGTTTGCCTAAGCATACATGTGAGAGGTTTTTGCCTAAGGTTGGGGCTAAAACTGTTTGTATAAGGGCCTTTGGAGGTCTTTGAGAGTCTTGTATTATCTGAAACTCATAAATGAAACAATCTGATGTATCTATTTGCCTGTAAAAATCTTATAATTTCAGACCTGAGTTGTTAAAGTCTCTTCTTTGCACTTGTTTATATGTATTGGAAATCAGCAATAACAGATTTCGAACTTTGGAAATGAGATACGGGGCAAACTAAAATCTACAATGTTAGACATACAGCATTAACACAACTGACAAGTGCTTCCATGTTTTGTTTCAGATAAGTCTTCCTTGAGATATTTCGAGGTTAATAATAGAGTAGATTAGCAATAATGTTAACAGTAGTATTCCAAAAAAGCCCATGTGGACTATTTTGGTCATTACGGTTGGATGGAATTTAGGAACGAGATCAGTCACATCGAAAAGCCGAATCGTAGGTTAAATTTTCGAAAACCGTAATTTGGTCATATGACGTTATTATTATTTAAATTGAATTTATTTTTAAGATCTACGATGTGACGTCTCGTCCTTTAGGAGGTGCTGCTCCTAACGATTAAGCCCATTTTTTTTTTTGGATAAAATTTTGATCGGATGTGGCATTCTATTCGAGAAAGAATTAAGTAAAATGATAAAAGGCAGAGTTAACGTAGAAGTTGAGGTTTATCTTTTCAAAAATTTTAACTTTTTTCTAGAATATTTTTATAAGTGAATGGCTATTTTAGGAAAAAAAGCTCTATTAGAATTAGAAAAAAAAATCTGATTCAAATTATGCAAGAACAAACCTCAGCATTATAAATAAAGGTTATGTATCTCAGTTTTTTAATCATCAATGAAAGGAAAGAGGATTTAAGCCTTAAAAGAGATTTAAGTCATGCTTTCGCAATTCTTCTATCTTCTTCTAGCTTTTTTTTTGAGAGATTCGGATCGAGTGGGTTGAAAAAAATCTTTTTTCTTTTCGATCGGATCAAGTAGGATCGTTTACTAATGGTGTTGGTTGGCCTTTTTGTTGAGAAAACTTTCAATCAAAATGAAAACTAAGATCTTACCAACTTTGGCTATTTTACCTCTTGAATTTCAGACATATAATATCTTGTTTCACTAACATGAAACATCATTTGATAGGGGGTAAAGGGAATGGTGATCCCCTCCATCCAAGTCATTGTCAGGAGCTGGCTAATAGGTTACTCACCAAAGACTGTGCAGGGTGATCCCCTCCATCCAAGTTGTTATCATGTTATTGAGATAAATAATATTAAAAATACAATGATTGTTATTTTTCATTATTTTTATTATAATATAATAACGACTATCATTTTCACTTGTATCTTTAAAATAATTCTTTTAAAATTTAATATTTTTACCTCAAAATTTCCTCTAATACGGTTGAAAAAATATATTACTTATCTAATAAAAATAAAAAAGATAATGCCTTTTTTTTTAATTGTGGTAGGAGATATGTTGGTTTGTTCGCGACTAGCGATCGAAGGTGTTTAACCTCGATAAGCACAAATAAATGAATTATGTGATTGGAGATGAAGCAAGAATTATCGCATAAAACCATCTATTCATGCAAGTGTGGCACACCTAACCTCTTTTTTTTTCTGCCAATAGAGTTGCAACTAGGTTGTTGCCTTCTTGGTACACCTTAGATTAATGTGGTTGAGATCCTATGGTCGTAAACTTGTTAGTACATCGGTGGAGAGCCTTTATAAGTATAGATGAATGGATCACATGATCAGAGATATAGCGAGTATCCCTATAGAGCTATTTATTCATAAGAAGCATCGCCCATTTTGAAAAAATAGTAATACTTCTCATCTGCTGAATAAGCAGCATCTAACTTGCTTTGTTGTTAGAAAAATAATGACGATGAATTTGGCTAGAATACTATAGTAGCCTAAATTTAAACCTTATCTTCACCTTTTTTTAAAAAATAGATGAGATTTTGTATCTATCTTTTAAATAAAAAATAGCTGAGATTCCACTTAGCACTTGCTCGGATGATATCATCTTTACCACTGCAGCAAATGGACAGCACCGAAAAAGGTAAAATAGAGAGCGAGGATTAGCCCCACCTAATTTAAACAAGAAAAGCAATAAGCGAGGCTCCACATCTGTCCATTAACACCAAATTAAAAAAAAAAAAAAACTTCCCTCCCATATACGGTCACACACACACACAAAATTATGGAGCAGACAAAGGCATCAGATCTGGTTGCAATGCGTCCAACCGATACAGCTCACGGAGACCCGCACGGAGCGCAGCATCTTTCCCGCGCTGTTATCTAATTTCAGCCACCGCCGGTAGGACCCACCGCATGACAGGGTGCAATTCTCAGGTTGCACCGTCTGTTATAGCTAGGGGCGTATAGCTAATAGTTTTAAAACTTCAGCCAATGTAAAGTATCATTTATAAATTGATTTTTTTTTTTTGACATCATTTATAAGGTGTTAGAGAGAGGATATCTCATGCTGGGGTCCTGAAATGCAACCACTGTGATGGTGTGACTTAAGCAGTGATGTATATATTGGCATTGATTAAGATTTAGGGGCCTTTTAATGGATGCTTTTTGGGCACCTGTCAGGATTGGATGATGTTAGCTTGGTTCATGGAAAAGTCTCTGGTCTTAGCTATGCAAGGGCCCATTAATGGCTTATGCTAGAGCTTTCTTAAGGATTGGGTGCAAGGTCACCATCTATCTTCTCTCTTGGTAACCTAGTGAATTGATATCCAAGGAAATGAAGAGTGAAAGCTAGATGGTTTAGCACGTGTGGCTCAGACTTTTCCCTTTGAAATGACACTACTAGCTACAGATGTTCTAAAGTAATATGATATTCTAAAGTAATAACTTAGTGAATTGGTTGGACTTTTCTCTTCTTAAAGTGTTTATAGATGTTCTAAAGTAATATGATGTTTTACTATGTATATATTTTTTTCCGAGATATGATGTTACACAATTGATCATTCATGATAGGGAAAGCTCCTGTGAGAATTAATTTGCAATTTCGCGATTGTAATTTAAACAGAAGTTCTCCAATATAATATTGACATTCACTATGTTACATAGTCATGGACTTGGTGCATCCTGCTTGTTGATTAATTAGCAAGGCCGAGATGGAGGTGCATTTATTGTTGCTTAATTGGAGAACTGCTTTATGAGGTAGCAATAGGAAAAGGATGGCATGCTTGTGGTGGTATGGTCATTGTACAATGCAGGCTATATGAATGGTTAGGGAAAAAAGTGTAGATGCGAGGTATATAGAAAGGGTTATGAAGGGATGCATCAAATTAAGGTTTGAGTTCAATGGATGCATAACGAAATTGAATAAGATAAGAAAGATGAAATTTTTGAAGATCTATCTTGTATCCGTCTTTTGCGAAGATACAGAGAGCAGGTTCTTCCTCCTTTGTACTAGCAGCATATCATTCTTCTTTTTCAGTGTGCCGTCTTCCATATTCATCTTGGCAACTCCACACCCTTCAATCTGGTGTGAGCTCTCATCTAAAAGTATGATCTCTATTCTATTTTCTATTCTATAAGGGAAGAGAGGAAAGAAAGTCTATTATATAGGAAAATACGAAAGAAAATATTAGTCATCCAGATAAGAATAATAGGTAATATGCACGGATAAAAGAAAAGAACTTGATTTCACTTGCTTTCTCACTGGCTAATCTAGGCCTACTAACATATGACTGTATAAGAAGGAAGCTAGTAGAGCTTTTGCCTTTTTCCCGGCTTGAGAGAAGTTGAATGCCTCCATAGGGTCCACAAAGAGTGAACTAGAATGAAGTGGTCACTGAGCCATGAAGAGGAAAGCAAAAGATATTAGCCTACTGCAGTTCAAATATGGTCAGTATGCTAACTTTCTTTCAAACAAAAACAAGCGTAAAAATTCTAGCAAGGTTCACAACTGCACTCCGCAGAAGGTCAAAGAGTAGTAAGTATTGCTCATGAAATTGCTGTTCGAGTTTTATGGCGTGTGGTATACTGTGATGTTAGCGTTCAAAATATGCACAGTAAATAGTTACTATGTTTGCCAAGTTTTTTTTTTTAACATATTTAATCCAATAAATTTAATTCATTTGCTTTTAGTTCTTGACTAAATTTACAACCTTAGTGTTCCATTAATTTGAATCACATATATAAGGCCAAATTGAAAGAAACCACTTGACATTTTGGTTAAGACCATGTGTAGTGGATGAATTTAAGGATATCACTATGACTTTGTCCTGCTTACAACAATTTTAAACTTCAATCTGTGCAAGTTAACAAAAGCATCAACTATGCATCCTCAAATTCAAACATATACAACTAAAATTGCTCAGTGTATTTTATTTTTGGTCGCATTAACTTTTTGACCTTTTTTTGACACTTTTTTTTGAACAGTTCCAATGTAAAGTTTGTCACTCCTAGATTCTCACTCATCTAAACTATATGATAGCAAATTGCAATCACAAAGAGTTCCTCTGGAATATCTGTTGCAGGTGAAATTGTACTAGGTTATTACTGGAAACTTAATGCTTCAGTTCCATAGAAAACTGCATCAGATTTTGTTTACTGGTACTTGAAAATGCCGCTACTCACGTGTAGTTTGATGCTCTCTTTCCAATAAAAAAGAATGAAAAAATAAAACTATATACAAAGAGTATATCAATATGGAGATTAAAACCAAACTTAAGCAAAGGCTATCGCCATTTGAAATTGCTATGGAATTGCTTCTTAAGTAACTCCTAGACTTATCACTTGTCATTTCCTTGCCCATGTTATCTTTCTCTCTTTATTTTTTCTGAATACTTGTACACGTTATCCTACTATGAGATATCTCCAGCGAGGTTTAGATGCTTGGGAGGATCCATTGAAAATGCCGCTAGCACAGACTAAAAGAAAAAGCTTGGATAGTTCACAAGGTTATGTAATTAAACCTTGGATATCGGCATCATTGTCAGACTAGTCACCTTCAAGAATACAGTGCAACGTAGCACTAGAAGTGTGACGTTCTTGTATTACATATCAAGTTAAAGTCTGTCCATCTTTTGAGACTATACTGTGGTTCTCGCATCAAGAAGCATAGGATACCTGTTCTTACTTACCCATATCTAATTAATGATATACTAGAGTGCGGGGAGTACCTTACTCCTTCCACTTTTCTCAAAAAAAAAGAAGTTCTCTGTGCATTTTTTCAGTCTTGCTAATTATTTTGTATTCTCTATCTCTTTTCCCGTGAATCAAGGCCTATTTAAAACTAATATGGACGTAGTTCTCTGTTTTGAATACTTGAACTAAAAGATTGCTTCAATAGTTAACATTTCTGAGGTGGTGATCACCGAGTCACTATTTGCTAATTAACATTTCTGACATGAATCTATGGTAAGGATTAGAGTGTTCGCTTTGCGTGTGCATGTGTGTGCGTGCATGTACGTGTGTTTTGTGTGTGTGTGTGTGTGTGTGTGTGAGAGAGAGAGAGAGAGAGAGAGAGAGATATGTTGAGAAGGTAAGTCCAAGACACCGGTTCAATACTTGCAGAAGGATCGGAGTAATAAGAAATGATTTCACAATGTTCGTCATTCCAAACTTACCTTGTGTTGCGGGATTTTCACCCCGGCAACAGCCTTAGTCCCAACCGAGCCGAGCAGAAAGAGACCGCGTCCCCCACGAGGTATTGTCCGCTTTGGGCGCTCCGGTCCGCGCGTCCAGTGCTGACGGAGGGAGACGTTTCCGGCCCGCGCGTCCAGCGCTGACGGGGGGATTGCCCTCACGGTTTTGTCCCACAAAAGGGCCCTCGTGAGGAAAAGGCTTCGCCCTCCTCATTATAAGGCACGGAACCTTTCCGCTCTAGCCGATGTGGGACTAAATTCAAGGCCCCCTCCCCCCCACAACATAGCCCCCCCAGCGGGAAGGTTTCGGCCAGGTTTTACCCCAACAAGCCCCCACAGTCCTGGAGGGTAGTCAATGGAGAGAGGAGGCCGCCCTTTCTCTAGCGCCATCTGTTGCGGGATTTTCACCCCGGCAACAGCCTTAGTCCCAACCGAGCCGAACAGAAAGAGACCGCGTCCCCCACGAGGTATTGTCCGCTTTGGGCGCTCCGGTCCGCGCGTCCAGCGCTGACGGAGGGAGACGTTTCCGGCCCGCGCGTCCAGCGCTGACGGGGGGATTGCCCTCACGGTTTTGTCCCACAAAAGGGCCCTCGTGAGGAAAAGGCTTCGCCCTCCTCATTATAAGGCACGGAACCTTTCCGCTCTAGCCGATGTGGGACTAAATTCAAGGCCCCCCCTTCCTTTTTGGATTGAAGCCAACCGCAAAATAGACCGTACATATATATATATACAATTGATTCTAGATTGATATACAAGGCTTTCATTTTAAATCAATTACTTGACATCACATCATCTGTTTCATTGTTTTTTAATTATTACAAATAAACAGCTCAGCATCTATGCCGAACCCCACTTCTCCACTGCATGGCTCCACCCAAAAAACAAAAAAAAAAGGCTGGGTTTTAAATGACCATTTTGATTCATAAAACATGTTGGGAATGAAAAGTTGATTTCTCTTCAATAACTTTTAGAACATTGATTGTTCCAAACGCAAAACTATGTGTCAGTAGTATCTGAAACTGGCCAGTTGAAAATGTACCTTAGGCAAGAAATTTTTTTTGAATGAAAACAAGTATATAAATGCGTTCTTGAAAGAGGATAAGTCTTTTCATTCAGTCAAAAATGGGAGAAGTCTAAGAATAAAGAACGTCCAAGTTGAGTTTCTCTTGATCCTAGGAGTGCATGTGCTGCAGTGCAGAGACTCTCTCCCACAGACTGTTTCTATTAATGGTGGGTGAAAGAAAGGAGGCATCCAATGTAGTTGCTTTCTTTTTTCCTCTTTATTTTCTTCAGGTACAGTGGCAGTGCGCTTTCTTATCTTCCACTAGTTCCTCATACTCGCTCCCATCTCGGTGAGGAATCCTATGAACAAGCCCAGGAGTCGAAGACCCTTTTTATCACCCACACCTAAAGGAAAAGAGTGTTGGAGCCACAAATGTTTCTCTTTACCACCTTTCTTTCTCAAAGGATTTTTAGCCAAAGATGACTTAGAGTGGGGAAAGAGGGGCTTTCAGCTTTTGGGAGTGCCTCTTTTGGTTCTGAAAAGTATCCAGCTCGTGGTGTTGTTGTAGGACCCTGAATAATGTAGTCAAAAGTTGACATGATAGCAGAATATTTGGAGATGGATGGTGTCCTTTTATGTGAAATGGGAAGCAGTATACTCTTGCAACCCTGGAGCACTTGGTGTCTGCTTCTGGGGCACTGTTTAGCTAGCAGGAAGTTGCTCAATCACTTGGCAGCACACAAGCTTCCCCTTAGCTTACGTCCTATCAAACCATGACGATAGCCAGCAAGCCTTATCCCACTTATCTTTGGTTCCTCAATTCATAATCTCAAATCCAGTTGAAGTCATTAAGCATCCTATAAGACTGCAAAATTTAGATTATTTGCCACTTAAGTGCATAGAATCTTGCATTACGGAATTGCTGTGAATGATACATTGCCTTCATTTTCATGAACAGTGAACAGTGAGAGTCGATTTGCTATATGTTTTACCAGCGTCTCAATACACATTGAACGAGGCTTATGGGAGTTAAAAGTGAGCTGGCCGGACGTCATGATATCCAATAATCTTAGCTTTAGATAGCCGATGCTTGTTTCTCCAATAAAAAGAAGGGAGATCCAAGTCTTCTGTTCAATCATTAGGAGCCACCATGCATATCTCCTTGTGAAACCCATGATCCCTTACTTTTGTTCGACTTTTCTTCCCTCTGTTCGCTGCCATGATAGTATACAAATGCAGAGGACACTTTGATGGCTGTGGGGGATAGGTAGCCAAAGTAGTAGTCGATACTCCCAACTTCATGGCTGGTGAAAGAATGGGCTCTACAATAAAAGCATCTTCTCTGGACTTTATTCCAATGGCACCACGTTTTATCGAGTGTCGGTAAAAGACACTGTAAACTGTAAAGTAGCCTAGATCGAGGCCTTCATTAGGCAAGTCCAAAGTATTGGATGCTTCAAGAAAGTCATACGGATTTATCTTCTAATCTCGGAACATAAAGATGATTCTTTGGCCATGTTAAAAGCTACTGATCATTAAAGTTAATAACTGATTGCAGCTTTCTGCTTTAGGAATATCACCATAACATTATAAATAAAACCACTGACAGACTTGAGAAGAATCATGAGGCTTCTGATTTACTGAAAAATATGTGGTTCTAGAACTACAGGGTGGTCATGGCTGTTCATCGGCTAGTTGTTGTAGAAGGACCATTGCAGTTAGAGACCAAATCCTAAAAATCTAGGGACCGACAGAGCCTATCCCTTTATATATATATAACATCCAACAACCTGATAAGAAGACAAAAATTTTGGGCAGAAAGCAGTCTATTTAATTCAACTTCTCATCCTTGTAATTTATACATGTATTTCTTGTCACAAACGTTGCATGTTGAGGTGCTGCAGTTGTATTCGATGTGCTAAGAGTTGCAGAAAGGCATATTAAGAACAGTATCTACTGAAATGGTGGTGACGACAGGCTATGTCACCCTCCAACAACACAAGAATTCTAGATGGAGAAGATCTGGATGGCATGTGACTATGAGGCTATAAGATTCTACAATGAATGCCTATAGAAACAATGGCAACCATCACAAAATGCTGGCAGAAAGTAGGAAGGACCACGGGAGTGATGAATTGACTTGCAATGGCTTTGGTGTCTACAGCTACTCAATGATAGGTGATAAGGTCGGGGGAACCCCGATTTCAGATCTTAGCCCTCACCGAACTAGAATAGGGAAAGAAGACTGCGTCCCCACAGGAGGTATTGTTCGCTTTGGAACAGAGTACGACACAGGTTGGCCTCCCTTATAGTTTTGCCCTTTAAAAAGCGCCTCTTGAGGGAAGGATAATCAAGCCCTCCATTTAAGGCACAAACCTTTTCGCCATTCAGTCGATGTGGGACTAAGTTTGAGACTCTTTATTCCTACAACATCAGTCTTCCCAGCGGGAAGGTCTGAGCCAAGGTCAAGGGGCCCTTCCTGGCGCGCCAGTGATGAGGTCGGGGAACCCCGACCTCAGACCTTAGCCTCCACCGAATTGGAACAGAAAAAGAAGACTGCGTCCCTACAGGAGGTATTGTCCGCTTTGGGGCAGGGTACGATACAGGTCTTCCTCCCTCACGGTTTTGCCCTTTAAAAGACGCCTTCTAAGAGAAGGATAATCGAGCCCTCCATTTAAGACATGGACATTTTCGCTATTCAGTCGATGTGGGATTAAATCTAAGACCCTTTATTTCTACAACAATAGGCAATGACCCTTCGAATACATCTTCTCCTATGTTCATGGGCGACCCCAAATATAACTAATATATGCCTAAACTGCCTCCAAAATGCTGGTCGCAAGGCTCTTGAGCCCAAAGTATCCGGTTTCTGATGCCTGTCAAATAACCAATGCAAGAAAACAATCTCTCGACCTATGGGCTGGACTTGGGCCAGACTCTTCCAACTTCTCAGATATAATCCAGTTTTAAATTGGGTTGGGTTTTCTCAAAGGGCTTGGGCAACCCCATCGAAATTAATCAGGCTTGGCCCAACAAGTTGGAGTACATGGGCAGCATGAGCCATGTATAACGAAGTTATTATATGACACCCAGTGTATGCTTTCGGTGGACAAATTTTTAATAAGCAAGTCTCTTTAGCCAACCTTACCATATCTGGAAGAAGCCAAATTGTGCATCAATACAAAAATATGGAGTTCAATCCAAAATGATCTGGATTGGCTCTTAACTGCATCTAACATAATCTATTTTCTTTTTTTTAACTTAATACCACAATTGATGTACAACCCCAAGAAACAACCATGAAAAAGGGACAGCACTGTTGAAAATTTCTACCAGTAGCCTGTTTGGGCGCCCCCAATATATTTGTTCATGGATAAATTCTTCAAACAGCCAAAACATAAGAGAAAATTAGCAATTAGAAGGAAGAATTTTGATGATACAATCCTACAAAACAATAATTCTGCTTTCCTCTTTAAATCGTGATTTCCTGTATTCCTTTTTCTTTTCAGGTTTTTTTAGATCAAAGTTGTCAAAAAAAAAAAAAAAAAATCCAAATAGAGCTTAAACCGATATTTTTCTTGCAAGCCGATGCTCGACCCGACCTAACCTGTCCAAGGCTCGAGGCTGCACCCAGCAAATGATAAGTCTAAAATTATGGTATACCATATCGATCCAAATTGAATGATACGAGATATATCTTATTGTATTGATTCGGTATTCGAATGATATACAATATTTGATGCATTAAAAAATAGATATATTATATGACATCAATACTGGATTAGTATGGTACCGATTAGCTTGAAATAAGAAAGAAAGTACGGCATTTGTGAACCAATGTGGATACCATACCGATGAGCCTCCTCTCTTCCCGCTCCATCTCCGCCCCCCTCCCGTCTTCTCTCGCCTCCTCGCCAAAACCCTCGAGGAGACGAAACCCTCCGCTACTTCCCTCTATTACTCCTCTCGTTCGCTCGCGTTTAATCCATTCCTCCGCTCCTTTCACGCCTTTGTCTCCTTCGAAATCCATCTCCCTCGAGATCTCCATCAATCCCCCGAGAGCGGCATGGCGGCAGCCAAAGTATGTGTATCCCGATCCGATCCCCGAATTCGCCGTTGCCGTAAGTTCTTCTACATTCCGGTTCCTCCCCATTTGATCTCGTTCTCGTTTTCTTCCTTTTTCGTTTGATACCCGTCCAATTTCCGGTTTTGGTATTTGTTTCGTTTTCTTGGACTTTCCAGGAGACGCAGAAGTTCCAAGGCGAGCTTCGGAAGAAGCTTTTGAAGAACAAGGAGACTTTCGGCGATGACATCGATGCGGTCGTGAAGGTCTGCGCTGAGGTCAGTGATGATATTCCTGCCAGATTTATTACTCTTTGTCTCGCTTCTTTAGTAAACCACTCAGCTTGTTTTCGAACGATGGAAACTCGGTTACAAAATCTAGTCTTTTTCATCTGTTCTTTAATGGTATCAATTGGCTACGAGGAACTCATTGTTTTCTATCTGTTCATCTTCTTTTTGTTTTTCCTTCAACAAGGTAGAATATTGATTTTTAGATTTTTCTGACACGTAACTTATGATAAGAGTTAAACTTGTGCTGCAATTTTTCAAGCATAATTGAGTGGAGTGAGCATCACTTAGTCGCTTTGCACATGTTGAAATTGGTTGTTAAAATAATCTTGTCAGGGATTCTGACTCAACGGCAAAAACTTGTACTCTAACTCAGTAAAATGAGACAAGTTTCCATTGGGGGATCATGTTGTTATGCATCAACTAGCATGCACTATCAGTAGCCACTAAGCCTTTGCCAGTCCTCTTCTTTTGTTAGTCCTTGTTCATTACTCATTATAATGCACCTTGGTAAATTCCTTCAAATTACTAAAATGTGCACAGATATATGCAATATATGCCTTCTAGCATCAGCCATCAACTCTTGTAAAATTTCTTCCATTGCTAATTGGTTTCAATAAATATCCGTTAGAAAACTTAATCTTCACTGCTGAGTGTAAGGTAAAGGAATTCAAATTCTGAAATACCCAGGAGTTACGGATTTTGTGGCATCTTCCGAAAGAATCATCATTTGTTAGGAAACAAAAAAGTTGGTTTCTGAAATCCCTATCAAATTTTATAGCTAAATGATCAACTTTAAATTAATTTTTTGTGAGGTTAGGAAAGTCGCTAGGCTTCATGTTCCTCCATTAGTTTCCTCTATAATTGCAAAATAGGACTCTTCATTTAATAAATAATCATTACTCATCAGTGTAAGTGCAAGATATGCAAGGTCCAATATTTCAAAGAGATGCTAATTAAATGCATATTAAACAATTATGACTAATGGATTTGTTTGCCCAGGGACGATCTAGTAATTGTTATGATATATTGCAGCCACGATTTTGATGATCTGATCCACAATAATGAGCAGGTGATCAAAAAATATCTGTGGTTTTCCTTCTAAAAAGAGGTCCAGCATGTTGAAGTTTAGTTCCAGTAGTATACCTTAAGCTTCTGGACCACAGAGTAGTTGATTCTAGCCGTAGTCCATGTTTAATTGATCTGTGAATCTAAGCAGCTGATTAATTTAGAGATACACACACACACATATATGCATATATATACGATGTTGAGTGTTGAGAAAATAATCTTGCCTCAGATTTACATACAATGTAGCCACCTTCTGAGTTTCAATTTCTAACCTGAGACTATGATAAAGAAATGGTACCTCGGGTTTTTCTAATGCTACTAACTTGGAGATTCTTCAAAAAAGAAAGAAGAAAAGAAACTCTAATAACTTACAAAACAATCAAAATTTAGATTTGCATACTACCTCATTTAGAAAGACACCAAATTGACTCTGAGACACTCTCCTAACACCTTTTCTAGATCAATGGCCTTCCCATAATCAGATAAGTCCTAAGCCTCCTAAAAATAGCATTCCTGATACCATTATATTCTTAATAGAAGTAGAAACTTTAAAAGACATGAGAAGTCCTTAAAGGAACCTTCCCATAGTCAGAGGAGCCCCAAGCTTCCTGATCAGGAATCCTATCATTGCTTAAACTCCTATGGAGAGTAGGAAACTGAAAGACAGCAGAAATTGACTAGGACTTCTACATCAGGGAATTCTATCTAGTGAGAGAATCTTAAGTGGAGAACTCCTGCACAAAAGATTGCTAACTGAAGAACTAATGCATAGATCTATGCAAAATCAGCCCATTCCATGTGTTCAAAATCATAGTCCTTGCCCCCTTCTCATTTTCTGATAGTCATCAATCTCTTTTTTATTGGGTTATTTTGAGTTCAGAGATGCTGAGTCGGATATTTCTCAAAAAAATTCTTCTTTCCGGGCGGAGGGCAATCAGTCGAAAGAATGAAAGTCAGAGAAAGTCGCAGGTTTAGAAGCAGATTTCGATTTCAAACTAGCTATTTGTAGCCGCCCTATTTAAAGGGCTAGAAGAGGTTTTTACCCTTCCTGCGAAGTACTGATGTGAACTTTCTAACAACTTTCAGAGGTGAAAATCTATACTCACGCGAAAGTATTGATTTCACTATCTTTTCCACTTCCTTCTCCGAAACTTCAAATAAATCTGGACAGCTACGGTATAGATACCTAATCTCGCTCACTAACAATTCCTGTTCAAACTGACTTCCATCAAAATCTTTGCTACCAGAAGAATAATATCTTAATGATTTACTTACTAATTGGTTTTTTTGATGATAAATAGCTCTTGCTGTTTCCTACCTCCATTAGAATATGATAACCGCACCATTTCTCTTTTCCTCATGTATCAATATGAACCCAAAATTTCTATTCTTTATCTTTCACCAACAAGCTACAATCTGCCATGATCTCATTGTCCTATAATCCCTTTAGATGGGATTCAACCCTGGGATCTAAGTGTCTATTGCTGTCTTTATAGACTTTCTATTCTTCAAACTTACTAACCCATTCTAAACCCTCATCTTCCACATTAGGTTATGAGCATTGCTGCCAACTCTGTCTTGTTTGACAAAGCATTGTATGTTTTGACTGGAGCCATGATGCCTGATTCTTTGATGTCAGCATCACCTTTGATCTTTGGCACCTCCTTAGGATCTTAATAATTGAATCTTCATCCTGGTATAACAGCTCATCATGTTGGATATGTGGAAGACTGGCTTGTGCACAAGTTCTGCAGAAAGATTTTCATCAAAACTTCTTTCCTAGGTTGCATTATTTGTATTTAGTTTCTTAATTTGTTATTTGGATTATATTTTTCATTGCAAAGATGGAAGGCTAGATCACATGTTCCAAATAATCTCTTTTTCGTTGTCTAGTAGGTTAGCTTTGGCTGTTCTGGCAGCATGTGACGATTTATATAATAAATTAGGCTCTGGATTAAAGAACTAAGAGATAGACATTGACAGCTAGTCTGATTCAAGGGAAGAGTCTATGGGCATAGTCATATAAAATATATAAAGAATGCACCAAATCTTGGTTAAACAAGCTCAAAAAAAGACATTGGTAGTTAGTTTAATTTTGAGGAGAAGAGGCTATGGGCATAGTCATATAAAGAACACGACAACTCCGAGTTAAACAAACATATAATTGATTTATTAAGCATTTTCTGAATCCTCACATCGTGTGGTATAATAACCTACTAGTAATATTTATTACATCGTAGAGCTTCATAATATGTAAAGCAGAACCTACCTATACTATTATCCTCTAAATATTTTGAGGACTTTATTTCCTGCTCTTACATACAGTTCACTCTTGTGCATACAATTCACTCTTGTGCCCATCGCCAATTAAAACTAAGAGTAAGAACAAGGAAAATTTGATGTTTGTTAAGAAAGCTAAAAGAGGTAAGATAATGCGGAGATCGGCAAGGAGGTAAAATTCGAAGGGTGGTCTTGATACTGGTATATTGCAACAAGGAGTGTAGGTTTCAATTCAGAGTTTAGTATGTAAGGTATGTGAAGCCTTCAGAAGAATGCAAATGGTCAAGGCATTAGGGCTTGATGGCATTTGATAGAAGCATTGGAAATTGTAGGTGTAACAAGATTAGTTTGATTGATCAAATTATTTGGTGACATTTTGAAGATGCCTTATTGTTGTGCCAGGGCCCACCCTCTACTCATTTTGGTTAGTAGATGCCAAACAATATGCTGGTTAATTTGCTTCTTCTCCGTACATGCTCAATTTACAGATATTAAAAGATTCTGTAGAGTAGGAGCATGGGCAACTGGTTTCTTACTTCCTAAGATTTTTTTATGATTCCTTTCAACATCCTGTGAAATGAATCAATATGCACCTTTCTATCAAAAGTAAGAGACTTCGTAAACTTGAGGGCTCTTAATTCCTATGTGTACTTAAATGTTTCTTCTTATTAGCAAAGCCCGTATCACTTCACCTTTATAAGTATTGAATTATGTGCAAAAAATTCCACTCTTGCATCCGGAATACTTTTATTATCCTGGCTTCAGCTTCTTTTTACATTGTTTTAGATTAATCGCAGACCACCAAATATGACATCTTGAAAGGTTTTGATGAGTGTGAGCAGCAGCCAAAAACGCCTGCGAGCTATAAGAAACACAAAGACAGTTTTGGAAATGAAGATAAATGTTCAAAAATATGGAAGGCACATCTCCAAAGACGTATATTCAACAAAGTAAAATGTTTTGTTCCTCGAATATTAAAGCACTAGTCACTGTGTGAAATCCTGACAGTACGGACTTTGGAAGTAGACCTGTGAAACATATAGATGCTTGGAAATACTAGGAAAGTGCTAGTTCTATGAAAAAATAATAAAGTCACAAATAGTCATTATTTTCTAATTGGAGATTAATTCCTGTTGAAAAGAATCATGTTATATGCTGAATGTAGCATATGAAACCTTTTTTTCTGAAAGTACTATTAGATCATTCACATTATTTATATGTTTACATATTTGAAAAACACTCAGAAAATTCACTTGAATATTGGCGCTGGTGTTGATTGAAAAACATTCAGAAAATTCACTTGAATATTGGCGCTGGTGTTGATTAACTTTCTAAGAGAAACAAAAACCAATTTGTCCGTGAGACTCTTAGATTTCCAGATATGAGATATATGTCAATACATTTTAATTTTTGAAAACATTTTGATTATATTGTTCATCAGATGATATGTGGACCTTTTTCTTTTACCCCTTGTACTATTCCCATTTGTTCTTATGGGCTTCTTGTTCCCATTGCTTTCTTTGGTTATCCTTTATGTCTACCAGAATCCGGGCTGTGATCCATGGTCCAGACCACTAAAGCAAGTATACACTGGATTTTACTCCATATGCACATGACTGAGGGCCAAGCTATGTGGGTGTGGTACCACAGAATGACCATCTGATTATAAAGCCATTTCTAATGGTATTTATTTCATACGTTGGACATATTTTGTGTAATCTTGGATAGAAATAAGGTAGAATTCGTATGTCCATAATGACCCATAAATCCTCAATGCAACATTTTGCAGAATGTTGGTACTATCAAAAAAGCAGTTACATGTCAGAATAAAATAATGCAAACTAAAGCCATATTCCATTCAGTTCAGAGAGCACCAGCAAAAATGGTTTATACGTTATGCAACATGTGAACTGGGCCTTATAGTTACACCCCTTTGCTTAAAAACCAAAGTTTCAGGTTCAAGTCTTGGGTGGTGCATCCCCACGATTTTGGACTTGGGTGATTATAGTACAGGCGGTTCTTCTCTCTCTCTCTCTCTCTCTCTCTCAAATAACAAAAAAAAGCAGCATGACTTAGTCGCCTAGTTGCAGTTTGTGGAGATGATTAATTTCTGACTATTCTGAGTGCCAGTTTGTTGATATTCATTGCAGGTGTTTTGATTGTTTTGTCATAAATTGTTCAGTTAGTGCACTTCTGAGGCCGATGGTACTTGATACCAAAGTAGTAAGGATCTGGTTGGGTAACATGCAATGTTTGGCAATTTGAAATTGTGACTTGAATTATGCGAACCCTTGCCATGCCCAATTGTTATGTGATATTGTCGAGAACATGCTTATCTCAACTGCCACATGGTAAGGGAAGGGTGCAAGTCATGAGAAAAGTACAACATTTTTTGGTAGACCACAGACAAGAGTACGCAATACACCACACGCAGCTCTCCAAATTGTTCGACTTGTTGAGATGGACTTCTTTTTAATCCAATAACGTATTAGGAATCTCATGTTCATTATTTGATAAAAATGCATCTAGAAATTTTAGTTGATATCTGAAGAATTTGATGGTTTCTTCCAAGCATATGTTGTCAGTGCACTTAATAAGCCACCAGAAAAAATTCACTGCATAAGCATTGAGATAAGCAAAGCTCAAGCATTATCATGGTTGCCCAGTCAAAACCTTGTTCGATCACTGATATAATAATAAATGCCTTATGTATATTGCATGAGATTCTCACCTCCATGGCAATTTGCAATTTTTGAGAACCGTATTGTTGGCTTTAGGTGCACTGTGACAAGTGATATGACCTTTATGAAATGCTTCATTGGGCATCTAGAATCAAAGCATCTGTTGTATTTATCATTATATGGTGGTTTGTGACGTGCATTATTCTTAAAAGAATATCATAAATCCTCACGAAATTATTCTAAACTGGATTCTCGCGAGATTATTTAAGAATAAGGAAGTCACTCTGAAAGAGAGTTGAAGTTCTCTAGAATAGAATTTTAATGATTCATTCATATTGTCTAATTTGGTGATGGCTCATAACGTCTTTGTTTTGCTTGATACAAAACCATCAGAATCTAACAAACTGGATTTTGCTCACGATTTCTAGATATTCAGTGACTTCTTGCACAAGGAATATGGAGGTCCGGGGACGCTCCTGGTGGAGCCTTTCACGGATATGTTGCTTGCACTCAAGGAGAAGAAACTTCCAGGGGCTCCAGTGGCAGCAAGGGCAGCTCTGCTGTGGGCACAAAACTATGTTGACCAGGACTGGGAAATCTGGACCTCCCAACATTCCAAATGAGAATTTGAGGTACATTCTAAATGATTTCCTTAAAAACTTACTGTTCCCTTGTGGAATTTACCAAATTGTTGTAAACAATTTGCAAGATCGATTCACCTCAGATAGTAAATCTCTCAGGAGAAGGCAATTACATGTTTTGAAAATCTGAACTGTTCTCTCTTTCACTCACTCACACGCATAAAAAGAAATAAAAAAGACAAAAAAAAGGACCTATTCTGTAATTGCCAAAACTCTGTTTTTTCTTTTCCTATTTGCTGCGACCACAAATTTGACCCCTTTTAATTGCCCAATTGCAACATTTCACAGCACACGTAAACTAATTGGGGTTTGCTTTTTAATAGGGATGAAAAGAGTATGTACAGTATCATAATATTGTTCTGTATCATGATTTCCAGAATAGTACGAGGGGAAACCTAACTTCATTTCCGATACTCTGGTGATTACATCACGAAACGTTATGCAAGTCTTTACAGGGACTTTCCTTTTGTTGTTATTTTTTCCTGCAGTATTACTTCCAATGCGAATTTCTTCATTTTGAGGCATGCGGAGAATCTTTTACCACACCAACCATGGGAACTAACCATCTCATGACTGACAACCTATTGGAAAGTCCATCCATTCTGGTCTTTTCATTATAACAACAGCATGAGAAGCTTAAGCTTTTTATCAGCTTCCAACTTCAGATATGCTCTGCAGTGAAGGACGCCACTGTCTGGCCCTCCCGGCCGACTGTGTGCTGCTCTTCTGTCGCTCTCTCTCCAGCTTTGCCACCTGAAACATTCAGAGCGATGCAGAGTTTTCAGAACAGACCTCAGCACCATTAATTCTAGAATTTTTTTATGGTTCTACCGATGCATTTCGTTCACTCGCACAAAAAGGCCTATCTTGTTTGACCAAATCTCTCTTCTTTGACCCCAACCTTCATTTCTCACAGGCTTTTTGATTCTAGTTCGAAGGGGCTAAATTAGATCGAAACAGATCCTTATAATGGGTTGACAGTGGGAATATAGCATTTGTTTCCGCCTGAACCTTTGAGGGTCGCTTTGCCTTTACAGCATGTAGCAGAATAGGATTTACCTGATTTATACTCTCTGAATCAGGCTGTCTTTCCCCATCAAGAACTTCCTCATGACCGTCTGTTCTACTCTGCAGCTGCTCCAGCCTCTGCTGCTCCTGCTGCTGTTTCTTGATCAACTCGGACTGGGTCTTCTTCATCTTCTCGTACTTCCTTGCCCGAATAGCCTTGGTGACCTCTGATTACGAACAATCATAAAGCCACACTATACTTCAATCTCTTGACCTATCAAAAGCTATGGACTTAGAAGGGAGTTGGAGGATAGGATGTGCTAGAACCTTGTGAAGTGATGAGTCGATAGACTTGGCCGAACAGGAGCGTGTCCTTGGGCTTGAGGAGCCTCACGCGAGTTAGGCGCACGCTGTCTTCGCCCTCGCGCTGCTCCTTGGAGACGCAGAGCGTGACGAGGGCCACGTAGTGACCCGGGTTGCTTCGCATGACTTGCTCCGCGCTCGTCGGCCAATAGAGCCTCTCCACCCTCCCTCCCGGATGCTGGATCACCACCGTCGCCGCCTCCGTCGCCTGACAATTCCCCATCCCCCCCCCCCTCTCTCTCTCTCTCTAAGTGATGGTGGTGGTGGTAGCGTTGATGCGGAAGAATGGAAGAAGGGGGTGGGAGGGCAGGAGGAAGGAAAGCAGCCTTCAACCACTTAACTGCGCATTTGAGGGTGGTTCTTTAGAGTGGGCTGTGGTGCAGGCGTGCACAGTGTTAATTATAAGGGAGCCTCGGGCGAACTGCCACGTGGTATCACGTCACTGGATGGAGTGGTGGTAACGGTATTTTTTTTTTTTTTTTTTTGCTTTGACGGTTCCTGAGATAATGCATGTACGAATACATCCAATAAAATTAAAAAACACAAGCTCATGGAGTGCTTGTAGCAGCTCCCTCTTTCCTAACCACCGGGTGTATCCTAAGTGGTGGGCCGCGTAAGCAACCACCCAGTCAGCCGCCCCGTTGATTTTTTTTGAATACATGCTTGGCCTTGAAGGTCGTCCCATCTTTCATCATCATCCCTATGTTCTGGATCAGAGGGTGGTCCATGCTCTCTCCACTCGGTCCCTTCCGAATCCACTCAATGACCGTGGCCGAATCGTCCTTCAGGATGATCGAACTGGTCTGTAGCACCTGTTGCGCATGTCGAAGATCTATTCAGGCAGTTCGCAACTCCGTCCCCGGAACCAACGTGTCAAACAACTGGCAGCCGTCTGCTACCACCACTCTGGAGTGCAGGCTCCGTATAACAAAGTCTGCACTGCCCCGTATACCTCCATCCAGCATCGATTCGTCGAAGTTGATATTGAGAAAGCTCGGAGGTGGAGGCTTCTAGGTAAAAAATACCATCTAAAGAGCTGCCTGAGCAGAAAGAAAATCTTAGGTGTTCCGAGTTGTCAAAGGTCTATTTGAAAAAAGAGTAGGTCTGAACTCCAGTGCCTGCACTCGAGCAGACTCCGCAACAAATTTCAGCGACATTCTGTGCTCGCCGAGAATACTTGCGTTTCTTGCTAGTCAGATCTGATGCATTGTGCAAGTCGTTCTGATGGCCTCCCGTAAACTAGCTAACTATTGTTGTATCGTCTATGGGCGTGGTAATGCTATTCCAGCGCTGGTTTCCGCCAAGCGTGAGGCTCTTCTGGTAAAAGAGGCGTGGGCCCTCCTCCACCGGGAGGATAGAGATGGATTGATGGATGAATGGATGAAACCTCGTTGTTTTTTACCATACCGCATGAAACCTTACCTTCTTCTGCGGCGGTGTCCCCACTGGCTTTGGCTGGTGGGGGAGCTTTCTTTGAGTTTGGGCTCTGGGAATTGAATAAAGAGAGCTGGCTCTGTGTGTACGTCTTCTGTTTCTTTGCTCATTATTATCAAGCAGAAGACAGGGTTCAAAGGGTCGTCAAGAAGCAATGAAGCATGAGCTCGAGGTTCGGGCGCACGAATTACAATGTGCCTTCGAGATCACATGGATGACGTTGGTGCGTGATTACCGATGGTGTGATTTGAATTGGTGCTTCCGAGTTACTCGGTTCTGGTTTGGGTATCTTAGTACATCGGAGTTGGGTGAACAGGACCTGGCTTACATCATGGCATCCAAAAGGAGCGGATGACATGCCCCCCCAAGAAAGCAGCCTTAAATGCTGCTACCCTACCCTTATAATGCTGCTACTTGATGATGGATGCATTTAAATATTAAATTTTACAAAACAGACTAATAGTGGTACCTTATATAATGTAAGCCCCAAAGTTATCTCACCCTCAAATATACGAGGTATTATATATATATATATATATATATATATATATATATATATATATATATATATATATATATATATGATAGGATAGAAACGCAAAAAATTTCGATAATAGAAAATTCTATTCGAAATTAGTGGCGGCCAGAGCATCCATTGATGTCGCTGAGTTGGCTAGCTCAGCATTCACCCGGAGGTCACAGGAACATCTGGAGCTCCCTTTGGCTCCTATTGCGCCTAGGTACGCAACGATACCATTAGTATTTTGGGAGCCCCCACCCTCTGGTTTCTTCAAGATGAATTTTGATGGTATCAGCTCAAAGGGCGGCAGCAGATGTGGTGTGGATTTTGTAATTAGAGACAAGGACTCCAGGATAATTGCAGCCGGAGGTCGGCGGATTTTTGATATGTCAGTCTCAATGGTGGAGTTGTGTACGGCATGGGAGGGCCTTATTCATGCTAGAGTGCATCTGGGTGCCCGGCGGATCTCATTTGAGAGCGATTCGGCTACAGTGATCGACTGATCCAGAGCGGACGAGCCAAGACAGATATGCATTCTCTAGTCTGCAATATCTATCGCCTTCTAGAGGTGTCTAATTTCTTCAGTGTCCAGCACGTATTTTGGAAGACGTACAGTGCGGTAGACTGGATTGCCTCTTTTGCAGCACATCACACTGGAGCAGTTATATGGGGGGCATTGAAGCATATGCCAGCGATACTAGAGTGCATTTTGTATTATGATTATTCGGAGCGTACTCACAGCCGTATGTAGTGGGATGCCAAAAAAAAAAAAAAAAAAAGTCAAGCGCAAGCAGCATCACTGCGGTGTGGATCACGTTTGATCAATTGGGACTCCTTTTTGTCTGTGTCTTAACTTTTGGTGGAGCGCGTAATTTTGGTTGGTGAGCATTCCATGTAGCATCACCGTGATATATATTACAAAAAATTATAAATCTAAACTAATCCAAGGACTCTTCAAAGGGAACGCTGGCATATGCTGTGGCATCATGGTATGTTTTTTTTGATACGGAAAATTCTTGTTGGTGAAAAACTTCTACATCACGATGAATCCATTAATGGGTCCACAGTCTGAAGGTATTGCGGCATGCAATTGGGAATCATATCTCATGACCAAAAAAATAATAGTATTTGTCGCTTAGTGCACCACTTGAAGTCTTGAACTTGCTGTGATTAAACTATCATAGGAATCTGCATTTTTGTAATTACCTATTATTCTAATTATAACAATAATCTAAAGGTAATGTCACTAACATGCTTTTTTGTTTGTTTTTGAGAAGATTAGATTACAAGAATCACCACTAAAATTTAAAACAAGTTGGGCGGGACGGTCAACAATGTTTGTTTAGCCAACCCACCTGCAACATTTCTTTCAAAGTTCTCAAATGTAGACTATTGCAGCACCAGTGCGAGATCAACCACCGTCCACCTAACTTTGAGCGGATGGTGGCCGGTACACTTGGTCGATCCATATCCATGTAGGTCCCGTGTCTTCACAACTGCCCTGTGTACATGTTCTTGCCGTAACGGGGACTGGTCGCTTGACAGGTTACAATGTTTGAGGGCAAGGGTCGAGTCCACTATTCAAGAAGGTCAGTCTGTTGGACTGTCATATTCACAAAAAAGATTAAAATAGATTGAATAATATCCTATTTTTATATACAAATTATTTCGAATATGGATAAAAATTTGAGCATCGATTAATATTTTTATTTGTATTTGTCAAAAAAAAATGGATATAGATATGGATATACAACTATGCGATTCATATCCGAATATCTGATTTTATTTGTTATCTTATTAATTTTATATGGCATTCATGAACTTTTTTAAAAAATAAATATTCATATTAATATGTTATTAACTTGATTTATCATCTATTTAGTAATATTTTAATTTTATGATTATAAAATTTAATTATCTGATTTATATTCTTATTTATATCTATACTTTTAGTATCTGATTTATATCCGTATCTATTTAAACTAAATATAAATATGAATTTTTGTATCTAACTAATATTTACATTTGCATTTATATTCGTCAAATAAAATAAATATAGATCTAAATATGCCCGTATTTTATTTGGCTTCAGGTCAATATCCAAGTAAATAATAAATATCTCAGGAGTTGTCCAACCATTGAAGTTTTTTTTATATATTTAAGTGACAAAATTCGTCCCACTAGTTCCATATGTGCCCATTAAATGTCATTTATGAGGCCATGTGAAGTGTTGGCGGTCCTGGTCTCCTAGTTCAATCTGGTGCTTGTTCTTTGTTCTAACATAAAGCCAAATAGGCATGATGGCCTAGATACCTAACTCTACCACCAAAGTTAATATTGTATATCTATCAAGGGAGATTAAGAGATATGTTCAATATTTTATGATTGGGTTGTTTAAATTACAAACAAGTGGTTGGCCTTGGAATCCCTTTTTTTTTCATAGACTGTATCGTTTGGGGGTTGCAGCCTGGTGATCATGTCGTCTTGTTGGTCATATCATCCAAAAACAGAGTCGATTATGACTCAGGTCGTGCTTTGGTCCACTCAAATTGGGGCCACATTCTCAACAATGTCTGGCCGATTAGATTAGGATTGATTTGGGAATAGCTTCAATCGGATCTATATAACTTCAAACTATTTTAGGATCGATATGGTTACATCTTAATTTTGTTGCTAGATTCAAACTCAACTCAATTGGAGGATCAGATCGAGGCTTGTAAGAATCAAGGTTAACTAGCTGATCAGAAATTGGCAATCTTCTGTCTGTCTTTGGTTATGGTGCGAACGATGTTGCATTTGGATTATGTCCGGATCCAGAAAGAGAAGACCTAGCAAGTAGCATGAGTCTTAGGGGGGGCTTGGACTTAGCATTGTCTCATTAGAGGACAGGGCGACGATAACAAATATATCTTGAAGTGCAAATGTCTGCAGATTGCCCATTTAATGGAGTATTAAAGGGTCGGCAGTTTATTTTGGTCTCGTTCCAATGTCCAACGAAAGGACGAGTAGAATTGTAGAAAAAGGGGTGGGAAGCGTGAGAAGAATTGCCGCCGAGCAACTAATATTTAGAACTGGATAGCCTGTGGTGTCAGGGAATCAACAGTGTTGTTGACATTTGACCAGCTTTTGCTGCTTCCTTCTTCGTTTCAACGCGAGTCCTTTGGGGTGGTCCCATGGGGCCTTCAAGTTATGATTACCATTGGCATCTAACATCCATCTTTCTCTTGGACCTAAAGTAGTCGAGGTTGTGATGATCATTAGACAAGAACGGAAACTTTCTTATGAGGAACCTTGAAGCATCTTCGGCTGTAGAATTCCTTTACATTGTCTAGAACCTGTACTACTAATCTCTCTCTCTTTCTCTCTCTATAGAGGGAGAGAGAGTTTTGAAGATGGCAAAAGATAGGAGTGGCAAAAATCGATCCAACCTGAATGAATCCTAATTGGGTTAGATTGGGATCGAGATTTTTTTTTTTAGTTCGGATCGAGTGTAGATCAAATTTTCTGACCTGAATTTTAAATGGATTTGGTAGGGATCAAAATTTGGACCTGACTTGGGTTGTTCACGTCGAAACAATTTAAGCTAGGATAAATCATAATTTTGGATAAGAATTTTTTGAATGATTGATCTTTTTACATATTATTTGTTTAAAGCATTGTTAAGTTGATCGGGAAAAATTATATCAACTGGATTTGATAGGTTAGACTAGTTCTATTAGGACTTGATTCTTACAAAATTGATTAGGTTAGGATCAAATGTTGACATGCAGATAGACATGGGTTGAGAGGTCTTACCCAAAATAGGATTGAGTATGGATCAAAATTTTATATGTTATTGTTCTACAACTAATCCATGGAATCAAAGAGATTCAACATAGTTTACAACTAATCCGCTTGACCTGAACAATGTGTAGAAAAAGCTATATACTGACAACAAAGTAGCACAAGTCTTTCAGAAATCCATTTCATATAAGGAAGGGCATGTCATACCCCATTTGCAGAGGGAGGATACATCTTCCATGTCTACATTTTACTACCAAACTGCTAGAGCCATCATGCATGACTAGTTACATGCTACTGTCAAGCGGAACAGGATTCGATTCTGGTTGGAATCACTTTTCAATGTGTGGAATGGGTTCATTTAAGTGTGGATCGTGGGTCAATGGGTTGACCCTAGGTCAATCACGATTCACGAGTTGATCCATTAACTCACAATATCTCACTCGTTTTCTAACTCAGCTACTGACTGAACGGCATTAGCAGCTCTTTCCCTTCCACCATCCCCCATCTAGTACAGGTTCCTCCCCCAATCTGTCTCTATTTGGAAATCCGATACTGAGATGGGGATCGATCCATGAAATCGGATGGTGAGATTGATCCTTGAAACCGATAATTATACTGCAATGAGTACTACTGTTACTGTTGTTACTCAATAACCCCTTTTGCTAGAAGCTAGCATGGAAATTCCTAAACCTTAAAGCAACTCTACTGTACCTGGCACCATTCCCTTCAGTATAATGATATGCAGATATTTTCCCATCTGCACCTAGCTTCTAATCCAAGAGCCATAGTTCAACCTACACTTCCAACATATGAACATCTTCATTTACTTGCAGTAGTGGAGAGAGTACCTACACAATATTCTCTATAGGTTGTAAGAGAGTTCTCACAATTTTGAGCATTGCAGTAGTAGAGTTCTTATAGGTTCGAGGACTTACTTGCAACATTCTCCTAAAGCTGCAAGAGTTGGCACAAAGTTTGTGCATGGAAATAGCGATGTTCGTGATGATTTGTATCGGAGTAGTTTGCAGTATTCATTCAATGCTATATGAGAGAATTTGACGAAGCTTTTGCCTTGCGGTGGTGAAGCCCGTGCAGGTTTATAGCAGAGTTTTTGCAGTATTCATGTAAGGTTGTAAGAGTATTATCATAAAGTCTAGGCATTGCAATAGTTGAGTTAGTACAGATTTATAACAAAGTTATTTGCAACATTCTTGCAAGGTTATTAGAGAGTTATCGCAAAATCCATATTATATTTGACTCCCATATTATCCTCGTAGGTCCCATATTTGAGTCATTTTAGAACTACTGCCCGTCGGTTGTTTGAATTTCCATTAAATCCTGCTATGAGCTCCATATTATATTGGACAACGGAGATTGATACAATTGAATATCTCCCTCAATCGACAAGTTACATTGTCCAGCATTAAATGCTGAAGAATTGAGCTGCCTTGAAATGATGCATAATGATGGATCTTTTAGAGGTACCGCGCATCAGGCGGCAACCGGTTTAAAGCTGCCAGCTAATTTGCCGGTGAATCCTGTCGGTCCTGGCACCAAAGTGTAACAATCCAGAACCGCACCCAAAATAGCTAGTTAAAAAATATTATTTAAATTTTTTAATTTTGTATAACTATCCAAAATCTATCCAGTAAATAACTGATATGGGACTAAACACACGCTAGCATGGATCCTCACATACTCTTTCTATTCAAGCTCTGACGTCCTCGTCAGAGTAAAGGTTCAAAATCATTCAAATTTAATTACAAACACCACAATCGACCCGTGGTCAACTCCAATGAATCTGTGCTGCAGTGCCCCCTAGCCCTTATAGGTTATGGGTCGGATCTGCTCTGATATCATTTGTAACAATTCAGGACCTCACTCAAAATAGCTATCCGAAAGATATTATTTGGTTTTCTTGATCTTGTATAAGTATCCAAAATCTACCAAGCAAATAATTGATGTGAGACTAAACATGTGTTCGCACGGATCCTCACACCTACTCCTCTCGTAGCTGGGGAATTTAGAAATAATGGTGGAGTGCTTCTCCACGAGTAATGACATAGATCAGTTGTTGCCGTCGCTCTATTTTTTTTTTTTACTAAATCGAATAATTTATACAGTTCTAATATAAATATATTTAAAAAAATAAAAAATAATAAATAACAAAATTCTATAGGTAATTTTTTTTTCTTAACTTATAACTTATAGGACGCTCTTGAAGTGACTGGCCACACGTGCGAAACTACTCAACCCATAGCCTAATTAGATATTTTGAACACATGCTTGATCTGTAAGGGCACGTCCCTGTTTATCACGGTCCAAAACAAAAAGGTCATTGTTGAGCATTGGTGTAGTACATACGGGAGTTGGTGGTATCCGTCAAGATTCTGAAGAGTGCTGAGGCCAATAACCGGCCTCCACATGGACACGATAATGATCTTTAGTATCGTATTTCCTTCCTCATATTGTATAGCTTTAAATTATCTATGATCTCATCCAATTACAAATAAATATGACAAATTGCTATATTTTATTTATTTATTTAAAGGTGGCTACTGGTTCACCTGTGATAGGCTTCTCATCAATGAGGGTTCCGAAACTGAAGCTTAACTATTACAGCATCATACTAGGCGTTCTTCAGGTAGATGATTAACTTTGCAACTATACTTCATGAGATGTCCCCATCCTTCCATCATAATTTGTGGTCCGAAGGGCCCCTTGCCTGAGTCTGATCGATCCTGGTGCCAGAACAAATCAAATGTGAAATGTTCCCGCAATAAATTCCTGATGATGACCACTTCTAGTATGTAGCTGGCAACCTTTTGGAAATCCCAAGTTTGAAATAAGCAGCAAGGGTAGATGGTAACATTTTTTTTTCTTTTCTTTTCTTCTAAAGAAGAAAGTAACTGCGGTTAACTTATATAAAGGTATTATTTCATTTTCTAAGAATACAAAAAGTTAACATGCTAGAAAATCTTATTTTTCTGTTATTGAATGTTCAAGAAACTATATCCATGTTAAGTGTAATATTATGGCTGCCATCTTATGCCATCGAATCAGATATTTTAATAACAAAATTATACATGTTTTTCATTATATTATCATTATTCTATTATAATAGCTAGATGCGCTACTTAAATTATACAAATTAATGTTTTTAATTCATTTTTTTTCAGGTGGACAAGAAATTATTCATCCATAAGTTAAAAGATAAATAATGTCTTTATTTATTTTGTAATTAACCATTAGTTTCTCATTATGACAGTTGTTATAATTATCATTTTTTAAATTCCAAGTAGGCAATTGGAACCACATACTATGCTTGCCTCAAAACGAGGCAAGGTGGGTGAAGATAGATATGACGGATCGAGACAGGTTGGGATAGGTAAAGTTGCTTTTTTTTTTTTTATACAAATCAAACAAATAGAAAGAAATATAAAAGTAAATCTTAATATTTTACAGAATATTAAACAAAATAAAAGTGGAAGATATAGAACATAAAAAACTAAATTTTTAATAATAATAGAAACAACAAACAGAAATATTATTCAACAATATCTCTTAAACCAAGAAAACCAATCAACTTAAAAAAAAAAAGCCAACAATGAAGAATATATCTTGTAACCTTTCATATACGATTAATTTTTCTCATGATCGATTATAATACTTTCTTCTCCATATCATTCTAATTATCATAATCATCGAGGCTTATTTGTAACTGGTCGGGTTCGGCATAGATATTACCATTATGCACATCCACCCTGAATTTGCTGCAAGTTTTAGAAAGAAGACCTATCCCTGCTATCAACCTTACATGGGTCAGCTAAAACTTATCCTATTAGAGTCGGTAAGGTATCCAATGGGATGGAGTATATTGCCACCCATAATTTGAAAAGTAGAAACTAAAGTGAAGACTTGAAACTTGATCGGCCATGCTTCCTGCTGCTCGCTCGATCGCAAATCTAGACACTAAGATCAAAAGGTAAATGATTCTCATATGGCTCCTGCATCAACCAGAACCCTAGAAAATGGCTAGTTCAAAATTTAAATCCAACCATTCTGCGGAGGCTGACCCTAGCCCTTTCTCAGTACATTACATCCCACATGAAGAGAGTTTACCTGCTTGTTACATTCCTATGCAATTTTCTTTTTATTACATTTTTCTGTATGTGCTACAATTCAGAAACGTCAATTGAGAGTCCTCCTAAGATCAAACGGCCTTGCTTCCCAATAAATAACATCAAAGCCACATGTTGCAGTGCATCTGTTCTCCCAATATCTTTAACTCCAAATGGTTCAAGTGATAATTAGCAATATGATCGGTCAAAGTTGCGATCGATTATTTTGCAAGGACTAAACTATGATTCTTAAGGGGAAAGACTAAATTTCACATGCCGGTAATGATGGAACTAAAATAAAAAAATGGCAGGACATGGTGACAAGTTATAATAAACCAAGAACGTGGGAGATCAGGGGCTTTCCAAAGGCAAGCCAGGCGGAGTCTCGTTCGGAGCACCGGCCAATGTGAGAAACCACCATGATTGGATCACATGAGCTCCCATGAGGTGTCTAGTCCCCAAATTCTAAGCCGATTTAAGTCCAAATTTTGATGCATTAGTGTCTAATCCTAGTAAATATCTTAGCTTGGTGGGAATTGGTTCTCGATAAGCAAGCTGAAATATATTAAAGCAACGGCAGCCCTAGTTATCATCTAATAGCATACGTGCTCACCAATTATTTTTTTTTGGAACGACAGCCGCTCACGTTAATCTGGCGTGAGTGCAACTAAGATACAATATGTGGCATAAAGATAGGGGGACAATATTTTTTTTTCTTTTTCTTTTTTTTTTGATGGTAACCATTTCAATATTCTTGATAACAACAGCTATCTTCTACTAGAATAAGCCATGTTCGAAGCATATGGATGAGAAGCAACTCAGAAATCACTTACAAGCTCCATGAATTCCTTTTATTATAAAAGTTAATAATATGGAGAACCTTTGTTTCAAACTCTCTTACATAGCACAGCTAGGGAATATCGATAGAGTTATAAGTTTCTTGCTAGTAAAGCATTGCATCTACTCATTTACTGCGTTTACAACAAAGGTAACAAAATTTAGATCATATATATGGCAGACTATGAATTGCATATACTTTTCCAGGCAATGTATGTTTAACCATGTTTACTATCTGTCTGACATAATCGATAAGAAAAAATTCGAGGGAAAACAAGCATCAAAAGGGGAAAAGTAGGATCTGAATGCGGACATCGAAGAACATTACTGCCAACAGAAATTGGAAAAAGTAGAGAGGAGATTAACGGTAGACTTGTTCTATGTTGATCAGAAGCGATTGAATGTTAAGGTAGGTAGACTTATTTCTACAAACATGCTGCCACAATGGCCTCGTTTGCTCCTTTCTGATTTTTAAATGGAAGCCTTTTAATTTAGAAAGGATAAGCCAAGATCTATTTGGTCACCTTTATGTTAATAATGAAATGCTTGCTCTGCGTTCAATCGATCTCTCGACAATATGAAAGGTTCATTAAACTAAGAAACTAGAGACAACTAATGTATATCTTTATGGGCAAAAACAATGGTAAAAGAAATTCATAAAAATCAAACAGTTAATTCAATCCCCTCTTGAAATGGCAAAAGGTTTATTGCTCTGCATTCTGTAGTAGCTAACAGATGGATATATTGTCTTAAAGTTCCTTTTAATCTCATATACTGATCATGTCTAATCTTCCTTCTACAAAAAAAAAGGGGGAAAAGGGTAATAGTTAACAAGATTACAAGAATTAAGCATGTCTAACAATTCAATCTACAGGCACTCAAATCTACCAGAACTGCTGGCATTTAAAATGAGAGCCACTTGAAGTGATAAAATCAGGGGATTGAGACGTGAAAATTAATGAGCCTTGAGTAACTTTCAATACGTATGACCATCTGAAGGCCGTTAAACATTCTTAAGCAGTGAAAAGAAATTGTCATCTTCACCCAAGAACCGAAAGAGACTAGCATCATTACTACCCGGGTCCTTTCCCAGGAAAATGTGGTCAAATATGGAGCCCAACACCATACTGAGAAGGCTTCATGTAATGATTAAGCTCAGTATTGCGTATTAAGAACTGACATCAGATTCCTGGTAAGGCAACTTGCAGCAATAATGGGGCACAGAAGGCCAACCAGAAAGCATGAAGTAAACAAAGTAAATTCCCTGCCCATATCCATGGAATTATTCTCATTTGATCTATACGTGAGAATTCTTTTGCCATCATAGTTACTCAGCATGGCAAACTTTAGGTTAGGAATAACGGGGAGAACATTCGGCAGAATACTTAATTCCATAAGAAAATAAAATAATATATAAATTATTATGGGCACGAGACATAATATAAAGAATATTTTGAACATAAATTATTTGTGTTTAACAAAGTAAAAAATAACATACAAATTAACAAATATTTATTGAGCGGCATCATACATATCAGCATATTTATATAGCAAATACCACATCATAAACTGATATTGGCTGTGATCCATGGAGTAGATGAAGGAACGACATAAAATTTATCTGCCTCTTCAAAAACATTAGTAACTGAATTTCTGATGTCTCATCTGCATGAACTACAAAGTTCTTAAATATATTTTTTCTTTATAAAATTTATGAATGAAACATTTTAAAGTCAAGTTATCATTGCATGACAAACTTTTCTGGTCCATTTTTGTACAAGCATCGAGTAATTATAGTAAGAGAATTTACAGTTTAATTAAAAAAGAAAAAGAACAAAACAAGAAAAATAAAATAAAATCTGTTCTCATCTTTTGCTCATAACTCAGAATTTGGTTCCATCCTCCAAGTCTACGTTTCACAAACTGTATTCTCATGTCAACTCTCTCTTTATAGATTTCGCTTAGTTTTTGTAGTCCTCAGCCATCTACTGTTCAGTTTCATTACCACTATCCCGCATTAAATGGTCAAAGAATGCAAAAATGCCTAGTATCTTCTTGTTCCCATGCATACGTACAAGAATGTCACACTGCTTAGTCATTCCACCATCTGAATCTATGAGTTATATCTGTGCAGCATGAACCACCAAAATGGGAAAATGGCATCATGGCATCAGCACGAGAAGGCCACACTGTCCATTAATTCATGCCTTAGGTGCCTAAGCGTCCAAAACAAATAGGCTGGTCCCATTGAATTAAATGATGAAGCTTTCAAAGGAAACTAAGTTGTAGAATAGGTGGCCTGAATTATCAAAAGAACATCTGGCAGACTGGCACCATGAACACCTTTTGAAGTAGGTATCCGTCACAAGTTTTTAATATTAGCCTTTATGTTTTTCTATCTCTAGTTTTCTAAGCCAGCCAAACATACATCTATATTTGTCTGTTCATTTTATCTTAAAAACCAAAAAACTTCTTAACCAGCTTAAGACTAGGTCCAGAGCACAAGAAAAAGAATCTATTAAAAGTAATTTTTTTCATTTTTTAATGGAAAGAGAAACGGAGAAACACGGAAAATGAAAATAAATAAAAGGGCAGGAAGAACAAGTAATCAGTTCAAATATGAGAACATTCAAGGGAGATTATTTAGTAGATACAATAAGGAAGAAAGGTTATGGAAGAGGTGTTCCTAATTTTCCTAATAGGGGCAGGTAGCAAGATCGATAATAGGGGCTGAAAATGCATAATGATTTTCCTAATTTAATCCATGTCACCTATCACAGGTACAAATTAACATATAATAAATGAAAAATGCAACAGACAAATTGATTAGGATTCATTTATACTGTAGATTTTCCCTGGATCAAGAAAAAAGAGAAATCAACACTATGGTGTCACCCAAAGAACTCTTAATGGACAAGATAGATGTATTCCTAGTAAGACCTTCGATGCAAGCTCAGACAGATGGAAAGAATTTATTGAGATTAAATGGCAATGAGTATAATTCATCACTTCTGGTGTCTGTCTTGAAGGACCGGAACTTGTCCCACCAATGATAACCCCTGTCCTTCCTAGTAGCACGATCATGCCTATGCAGGGTGTTGTCTAAGAAAAATGCCACAAAGCCAGCAACAAATGGCTTTGAAGAGAATATCACATTAATGATATCATTAAACTGGAAAAATTAAACAAACCATCAGTACAGTGCCAAATAACTTCAGAAATTTAAAAATGAGAGTGTTCCTTGAGAATGGCTATTTTGCAAACCCATCTTGCATGAGTGTGAACTGGACCATAACCAGCCACGGAGGTGTATTCGTTGAAGTACTGTGGAACTGATAGACCCATAAAGACAGAGAATCCTAAGATGAACTTTGTTCGGAAGCTGTTGAGATTGCAAAACTGAAGGAAACTGAGACCTGCAGCACCTGTATTTGCATGCCAGCAGCACTTTATGAACCACAAAATAATATAACTGCAACTTAAGGCTTTGTCATAGATTGATGATAAGCTATTTTCAATACGTAGTACTTACCAACATATGCAAAGAAGAGGCAATAAAGAGCTGCAACAATAGGGGCTCGAATGGATGCAAAAACTGCTCCAAATTTTCCTGAATGATATAAGGAAAATTGGTTAGTCAACTTTGGTGGTTCAACTATGCAGGATACTAAATCTAAGTTCCTGCTATGTGACATGTATATCATTTCTAACGATCTTCTACCACCATAAGAGGAATCATTTTTTCTCAAAACAGCAAAATATATGACAAGAAAATAATTGTTGTAAAATGACACAAGTCAGACACTCATGATTAAGAATTACTAGCAATCACAAAGATCAACCAATCAAATGGGCATATATTCAGTTAAATGGTACCTTAAAATTATAATAATAATAAAAAACTCATCACTTTCACATGATGATTTCATGAGAACAAATTTCACAAATTCCTTCAGCGAAAAGGCAGACTTCAAATATGTTGTACGAACATCCATTTCAATTAGTATCCAAAATTTCAAATAAAGACTACAAAGAATATAAGCAACTGTGCCTCTTCAAGAGTTATGTACACGCTCTATGTAGCTCTTGAACATGTCATACATATAATCTTCAATTACTATAATACAATTTATGAAGTTGATATATTAGAACCAGGCACGGAAAAGTATTTACTAGCTTGTGCTAAAACCCATGACATTTGACTGATACTAAAATTCCCTAGAAATCAAATATTTATAACCTTGTAGCAAGAGGCACCAACATATGAACAGCTTACCAAGGATGGAAAAGAAGATCATGAATCGTGCAGATATTTGCACAACTCAACGGCTTCCAACACGTGTCAAGGCTAGCAAACCAGCATTTTCACTGCAGCAGAGTTAAACATGAAACTTTCAGGCAAGAATCCGTCTACTTATTAAAACATGTCAATAAATGTGTCATCTAAGCCTTACATTGATACTGAGGACAAATTTGCAGTTCCAAATAATCCATCCAGCAAGATACCAACCCCCTAGAATCAGAATATTAATATGATCTCGAGTTGTTCAAACTGTTGGATAAAATATTTAATAATGTATTCAATGGAAAAGGTTGTTTAACTCTATACCTGCCAACCGATACCACGACTGAGAATTGAAGGAGGCACTGGTGTTGCACTTGCATACCTTGAAACCGCAATGAAAGTGCCTGTGGACTGCATAGTTACACAACGTATTGAAAAAATACGTCAATCACAGTAAGCTGTTTAGTATAGCAGTTCTGGACTTGCTAGTATCCTAATTTTATGAAAACATAGTGCAATCTAACCTCTACAAGTGCAACAAATGAAGCAGCCATCATCGCAAAAGCTTCACCAGCATCAAATGTTGGTGCTCCCTATTGAAAAGGATAAGGGACTCTTAACCTGCACATTGTGTTCCAAAAATCCAAAATACAGATATCAAAGGATAGAATTACAGCCATAACAAGGATGTCTTTTAAATACATTTACAGAATCACTCATATTCAGGGACCATCTCAATGAAGAAAGTGATTAAAGCATACCAGGGAGCTGCACTGACAAGTCCAGAATGATCAGTGCGGCAATGCAATTGTGTCTTCGGTGCTGCATGCCTGTAAGCTCCACCAACAGTGAGCAAGAATGCATAAAGCCATGCAATTGCAACTGAGAAAATGACAGCAAATTGATCGAATACAGGCCTCTCCGCATGTATAGCGTGCAGTATGTACTGTGCAAAAATAAAATAATACAAAAAAGAGAATGAGTCTCTGATACTAACCACCAAGATTTTAGCAACAGACATGCATGTCATGTTGAGGCAAGTTGGAGAACAAATAGGTGAGTGGCTTTTGATGCTTCTTTATGTTTGAATGGAAAGCCTCAGTCTAGAATACCTGTGAAAATATTATCAAAAGAATTATTTGCGGAAGACCAATTTCGACGCATTTGGCAACCTGGGTATTCATCACATTTTATATCAGCATTTGCAGACTCATGATTGTATAATCCAGAGTAACCAGAAGCTTGACAAAGAAAATCATTACTGTCACGAGGTCCCCTGCACTACTATTTGCATATGATACCTATGTGAAGATAATTAACAGCTTACCGCAGGAAAACCAAGCTCATAGAGCCCAAACCCAGCTAGCGCGACCAGAGGAACTGCTGCTAGTGGACTTAAAAATCTGTACACATATTTTAAAAGGGCAAGAAAACATTGTTAAAATATTTGTAGAAGAAGAGAAAAAGAGAAAGAAAAAAATGATTTTATTTTTCTGTTCCGTCATATTCGGTATATCTCAGGGGTTATATACCTGTGTACAGACTTCATACAAGAAAAATAATATAGGCTGATATAGGATCACAATAATAATGAAAAATATTACTGATTGATGCAAGTTATTATGTGATCCCTAAAATTACTCTAACAAAGTCATGCTAATAAAGAAAAATAATAGAGGTTGATACAGAATCACGTTAATAAAAAAAATATTATGGGCGATGCAGGTTATTACGTGATTTCTAAAATTATGCTAATAAACATAAATTAGCATACAATGACTCATAACAATAGTTTTAACAAAGAATATTAATTCCATACCAACCTTGTGACGATGCGCCACAGGCCACTGAAACCAACAATGATTTGAAGGGTTGAGGCAACAATTAGGGCACCTTGGGTTCCATGCATGATATGGAGGAATTTCTGCAAGATGATCATATGTAACAGTCTATTATTATCCAAAGAGTATAACATCATCAGATGGAAGAGTCCAATGGCAACCTCATGAGGATCCACAATATCAAACGACCAGCCAAAATGATAGAGATGGTTGGCACGACAAAGGTATATGATCTGCCGATTACAGCCGGCAAGCGAGTTCCAAAGTAGGTTTGGAAGAGAGTGTTCAATCCAGCCACAAACAGCAATGTCTGGATCACCCTGGCTTTCTCAACCTAGTAGATCCAAGAAAAACAGGTATTGATGAGAATTTTTTGATAGCTAGATAAAAACATTCGGAACGAACTACAGAGATATAGTACAATCTACATAATTCAATAAAAGATTCATATCTAGATTGTGAATTTGGTGTCACATTGCCTCCCCCCATCTGAGGAACAAGTGCAGTGGGAATGATGACAGTTGTGCCCAGCATAACCAGATAATGTTGGAAACCAAGAAGAATTGCCTCAGCTGCATCAGAAACAACAGCAAACAACACCAAGATCAAATCAGCATTCTCCCATCGCATCAAATATCTCAGTGATAAAAAGGTAAAACATTTAGAAAAACGCAAATCCAGGGGCTAAAAAAAATCCTAAAAAAGGCGCATTGAATGGAAAATAAGTGACTTTTGAAACATAAAAAATGGAAACAAACTTGAAGGAAAGCATGGTTAGCTAACAGAAAGTCTCTGCAACCCTCAAATAGTAAAAATAGAGAACCATTTGTGAAATTTTGCCAGAAAAACGAGATGCACCCAACTCAGATTCTAGTAGAGAAGGAGTCAAGGAGGGAACAAAAATCGCATCTTTCCCAATAGCACCAACCAGTTCTAAAACCAAAATGGAGACTATGGCAGGCCTCATTACCTCAACCACCACAAGGTAAAAAACCTGAATGAAATAAATCTAAGAAAAGAACAGCAAACGAAAGGAAAAACATCACAAAAACTATTAAAAAGAAATAGTGGAACTGACGCCATGGAGGTGGGCTTTTGATGCAGTAGGAAACATTGGGCAGCTGATCCTTCACCGGGTGGGGCACCAACTCATCCGGCTTCGGCGCCGGCGCTCCACCTCCAGCCATTCCTCTCCTCTCTCTCTCTCTCTCTCTCTCTCCCCCCCCCCCCCCCCCCCCCCTTCTACTTAAATGAAGGAAAGGAAAATGTCGCAAAAGAACCACGAATCTAACTCCACCGCTCTCAAAACCCAAATGCCTGCAGAGATTCAGAGAGAAACGGCCCAAGACCTCGAAAAACAATCTCCAACCAAACCGCCAAGGGCAAGATTTCCAGGAATAAAGGCTCAAAAATCCAAACTTTCCCCAACCAGAAGGCCCAAAACCTAGAACCGAGATACTGACAAGAAGACGAGGCGGAGAGAAATGCCCCTCAAATGACCACGGCGCGCCTCCTCCTCTTTCTCTCTCTCTCTCTCTCCCTCCCTCCTCTGCCCGCAGGAATCTTCCGCAAAACCCAAAAACTCCCTCTCTTTTTATTTCTTCTATTTTTCAAGATGGTTTCTGCATGAAGGAAAGGTGCCTCTTCTCTCCTCTCCCCATCACCGAATGTTCTCTGCGCGCCTTCGTGTTTGAACTTTGAAAGCGGGACAAAATAGAAGGCAATCATGAGTCCCAACGGTTGTCTTGTAACGCTTTGGACGACCACGGTCTCTGGCTTTCTCTTCCTATGTTGTTGGGACCGTTTGTCCAGCCTTTTGGTGCCAAGTATGGAATTTTGGGAACAAGCACAACCAGCAGCCTTGAGCAAATTATAAGCCATGTCAATTAGCTCATCTTTTTTCAATGAGCCAATCATTGAGATAAGAATATGAGGATGAGTCTCGTGAGAAAAAAATTAGATGATTGGCATTGTATACAACTACATTGATCCATGCAGTGTAGGGTACAATTTCTCTTGTTGCTTGTTGTTGTTGCTGCTGAGGCTTTGACATCCTACTTTCTTGAGTAGGATTAGCTACAGTACATTGCATGGTAAACAAATTCATGGGGTTCTAAGCTCCAATCCACTCAAAGGAACACCGGAACTAAGGGCATTCCATGAAGAGAAAATTCATTGTATTTAACCTTTGAGTATATTCGGTCTACTCTATTAAGTTAAATAGATTCAAGAAAATTTATATTGCAAAAAAAATGACATAATAATAACGATGATGATGTTTTTATCGAGTGCATGTATCGCGGTGGGGCGTAGAACTACGTGAAATTGGCCCAACCAGCTACAACTTTTTTGCATTTGGGGTAGATGCGTTTGAAGTTTCTGATCGAAGTAATATTAATATGTTAGTCAACAAAATAATGCATATTAATATATCAATTGAATTAAATTAATATTTTAATCTTTTCTTGATATTATAGTTGGTCTTATGATTGCAAAAAAAGTTAGCTTGGATCCCAGTTCAACGCAACCCGAATTTAATCTATATTCAATTTGGGTCAAAATTTTAGATCGAATATTAACTCACTTCCATTTGGACCAATCACATTGTGTTTAAGGATATTTTATTGATCAATGGGGATTTTTTTGGTTGAAACCACAAAAAGAATAGCTGAAACACAAATTAGTTCATAATCACTGTATTTTTGCTGTGATATATAGATGTATCAGACCCTATAAACATCTCAGCCATTTGATTGTTCACTCAGATGGTACTCTGAACTTTTAAAGTTCATTGCCTCAGATTGCTTCTCGCCAGCAAAAAAAACAAGCAGCTCTTCCACCAACTTTGTGAGTACTCGCCCTGCACTTGCTTGAGGTGCTCCGGGAGGCCTTGCCTCTGCTTTGCTTTTCAAAGTGGTTAGCTTTACTTTCGTGCGAAAGAATGATTTCTGATGTGGGTCGTTGGATTGTGCAATGTGCGAAAGAATGATTTCTGATGTGGGTCGTTGGATTGTGCAATGGCCACTTCAAGATCTAGGAAGGCAGATGAAAAAAAGTTGGGAATGCTTTGAGACTTGAGAGCTGTGCAAGCCGCAATCTAGTGGTTGATGTTTTGCAAGATCAATCATTTTTTTACACGAAAGATGCCATCCGTACCCTTCAACAGATACGTCGAATGATCTGACCTTTGGGTACCATCCCATAGATTAAATCATGCTGTCTCATAAACCATGATATTGGTACAAAACGAAAAAAATAAAAAAAAGAATCATGGTATTGGCAAAACATAATCTCAAGAATGTTCCACAAACCACATTAGCCGCTGCCCTCTGGCTAAGATCAGATTGTCAAGTGGCTAGTAGAACTGCTAATGAGCAGAATTTTTTATCGTCTAGCCTTGTAGTGCGATGCAGAAGGATCACCAAACTTACTGTGGACATATTTGGCCCCTTCCCTAATGTTGCACCTGGTATGTCCGTCATACTGCCACCAGTTTAATTCAACAGAGTAAGGGATGCTGGTTCCACTGTGCTTGGAGACAGTATTTTACTGGAACAGCAGCTATTTGATTTGCAGAAGCCGTTTGTTTGCATCAACAGCAAAGCACTGCTTAAGTTGTTGCTTTTCCAGTACTTGTTGCTGCAATGTTCCATCCTTTAGTTTCTAAACTATATAGGCACCAACAATTAGATACCATCTCCAGCCAGGCATTCTTCCAAGACCCCTTTCTGCAGATCTATTTAACCTTCCAATTGCTCACTTTTAAACTGGATAGGAAAAAGGACTGCTGCCATCAGCTGGATAGGTAATATATTGTTCTAAAATTACTTCAAACTTCTGAGAATTTTCATAAATAGACTGCAGGTTCTGCATGCGGTGGAAGTATTTAGACATATACCTGTAACACAGACTGCAAAAAGTTTGCAGTTTCTGTATGGAATACTGTAAATTTAAATTAAAAAAAAAGAAAAAAAGTTCTTTTGCTTTCCTGAAATTATTTAAAATTCTGCGAGCAAGTTATAATCTTGATATAGAATAGGGTAAAAAAAAAAACCTATAGAAATCCCTGTATGGACCAAGAATTACTCAAAAGTTGCTGACCAGCAAGTTTTATATAGAGACTGCATTTTATTTGTAACCTCCATATCAAATAAGTGAGAACAAAAATATGGATGGATGCTTATGTTTGCCTGAAGGTATATAAAAGTTTCTAAATAATGTAGCACCCATTTAGAGGCTAAAGTTTCCTTTAACATAAAGACGAATCCATCCACAGTTCTTCTTTGATATCACTGGCTCAAACCAAATGATCAACCCGCCTTGGCAAGCCAATGATAAGATATCAGCAATGGTTTCTAGGTTCCAGATTGAGTTTGGTCCCAACCTTAGATCCGGTTCGACAACTAGGTTGGATCTAGGTTTAGCAAAAATAAACCAAACTCAACCTCTCAACCTGCGCCATCTTTGTGCAGCTCGAACAATTTCGTAAAGCTGAGTCCAGCCTATAAACTGTAGACCAACCAGAACCACAGCCTTGTGTCCAAAAAATTAGACTTACCTTACCACATTGCTTTTGGATTAAACCATGCACCAGAGCCTCTTGTCCAGTGTCCCTTCAAGGACAAAATGAACCCATAACCTCCAGAAATGCATGCTATAATTTATGCACCATTGATTCTTTATGCAGACTGGGACCAAGCAAACTCATCACATTGGGCTTGAACGGTTGGCAATACATTTAAACCCAGAAAGTTTCGGGAAAAAAGATATCAAGTGGTTCCAAAAATATTTTGAAATGTCATCATAATGGAATAGCAAATTATCTCCAAATACATAAGAAAAAGAAATATTCTATGTTGCAACACTCAATTGAACCAATTTCATAAGATGTATCATGATTGTCAACATATAGAAGGTAATCACCAAATCAATGGGACTTCAGTTCATCAACGAAGAAGAGCAAATTAAAACAGTCTGTCAAGCTTTAATTATTAAAACCACATCTAAGAGGTTGTTTATATTTATTGTTACTAATGAGCAAATTTGCAGGACTTTGGCTCATGAATCTTAAGTTGCTCATACTATTAACTAACATAGCCTTGTATTCTCTTTATTTAAGCATCGATAGACCAATAGTGCAATCCACCCTCTTTGTCTTGTTCTAATGCGGACTTTGTGCAAGCTTAGGGTTCTAACTCTTTAGTCAATGAGAGAGGACTTGGTAGTAGTTATGGAAAAAAAAAAAAATTGAGCAACCTCATTATGATTACTCACTCTGGCATCTTAACAAAACCCTAAGAAATTATCAGCGCTCAACTCCAAACAAGGGAAGAGTTCTACAAGCAGGAACTCAAGATGCTTTGACGTTTGCATCCCTTCATCTTTGACCTCAGCACTTCCACAATATTGTAACTCTGCAATGTTCATACCACCACAAGCATGCTGCATCAGAACCAATTTAGTATCAGTCTCGGCTCTAAGCACACCAAAAAATGAAAATATTGCAGTTAAACTTAGTCATCGTTGTCAACATTGGTTGCTCGCACTAAATTTAAAATGCTAACATGACATGCGGACCTCGTACTTACCTGCAATTTGATATCAAAGCTTCTAACTTTGAAACCCCACTTAAAGACATTGGTGGAGATGGTTTTATTATTAGAGATGCTAGTGGTGCATTAATTGTGATAGGCTGAACTATGCGCTGCATGGAAAGGTGTCTCATACACTACCAGAATTCTGACGGCATCTCATATTATTCTTGAGGGAGATTCATTGACTATTGTGACGTGGTTACTTGGCTCATCATCTTCAGCAGTACTCATCTTTTGAGATGTATTTATAGGGAAGTTAATAGAACTGTGGATTATAGCTAATTTTGCTAGATCGATCTTGTGGATGCCCCCCGGGGGGGGGGGGGGGGGGGGAATTACTTTGCTATTGTGTTTCCCTTTGTTGCAGCATTGCTTGCTTCTGCTTAAATGTGGCACCCTAAATAGACCTGTGAACCCAACAGTGTCTATACCACCCTCAACATGTTCTTGTATGCATATCTACCTTCTAAGTTGCAATAAACTTCCCTAAGACTTGATTGGAAGATTGAAATGATCTACAAAGCTATTTACTAGCCAATACACAAGAAACCATTGGTCTTGCCCATTGGAGCTGGAGGACTAGGGACAGTATAATCGGAATGCGTTGGTACGGCTATTTTCTGATGAAGCTGTACTTAAAACTCCTCCTAATCCTCTGCAACTCATGGAAAACTAAAAATACTAAAGCCAACCAACACTGAAAATGTTGTTTTGGCTTCCTTTAGGAAAGCCTGCAAGTTGTCCCAAACCCGAAGTTCAAATGACTCAAAACCAATCTTCGACACCCGTGCAGTATGATTGCTAGCTGGAAGAAAGGCTGCACGCAAGTGGCTGAGAACATAATTTGGATATACAACCTAATGATTTGGTTTTTCAAACAGTGCTGCCTAGTCTTGGAAACCCCATCTGACACAACTTACTGATTTAACTATGGAAGATGGATCCTTAAAAATTGGAGACTTCCCTTTTTTCGTAAAAAAGAAAAATGTGACATCTCTAATAAGCATCTCTAGTCTCACTATTAAGGATTACGAATATATTTGCAAAATCGTGATCAAGGAAAAAGTATTAAAAATGTTAAATTACTATTCTATGTTTCATGAATATCATGTATTTCCTTCTTCCTTCCCTTATCCTCTTCCCATTATGGGGTATATAGTCATATATAAAAGCCGACTTTCAGCAAATGAACTTAAAAAACATTCCAAAACCCATAATCATAGCTATCCATCAAATAGAAAGGAAATGACTCTTTCCAATTGATTCATTGAGCATATATAGAAAACAGAGTTTTTTTAACAATTTGTGCTGTAGCTAGTCTTCTCATGAACAGTTAGAATATAAACACAACTAGTGAGAAATCAGTGTGTTAATTAAAGACTCCAAGCAAGCCAGTGATTACATCCACAAGCTACATGCCAAGAGAGATGATCAAAACCGTCCAGATGGGCGAGCTTGTAACCTTTTCCTTTCAAACTCAAGCTGTATGGTTAAAAAGAAAAAGAGGAAAAAAAGAATATTAGACAAGAATTTTTTGCATGGTTCAAAACTTGAATATTCCAGACAAAATCATAATGCAAGAGTACTTACTACTTTCTTCACCCGTTCATTGGCAGCTGGTGTTCCCCCATTAACATTGTCGGGGAGATATGGACTGCATACACGCACTTCATTCATCACCACTATGACAGTCTTATCCCAATGAACTGGAAGCCTGACATGACATATCAGATGAACTTTATTTGATGCATGAGATCGGAAAAACTGAAAACAAGGCCCATAAGATGAACAGTAAAGAAATCATAATTAGTTCTGCTTCTATTTTTTTGTCAGAAACAAGCAGGTGCATGTATATATTTCTTTTTTCCAGATATTGGAAGGAAAACTGAACAATGATTAGATGATTGTCATAATTAGGGTACAAGGAATGGCCTTCAAAATTCAGCAATATAGTACAAACTAGTTGCCACGGTGCCATCTACAGACTGGAAATATGTTCCAACTCATAATCATCTAGAAATGCCATTCAGCTGCTGTGCAGCTATATTAGTTCAAATACAAGATTGCCACCATGATAAACTGGAAAGACAAGCAGCATTGTAATCCTCTGCTAAGCATTAGATTCACATTACTTTGGCCAGGAACAAGATTCTTTTTGTCCTGATATTGATGCAACAGCATCTAATATTTCTGCAATAATTGCTGCAGCATATGTGCATGTTGGGAAGCATGCTGGTAAGTAAACTTCTAAGAAAAGCAGGTATGAATGTGAAAAACTTGTTTTGCTGTGACAATATGATGCAGTTTAGGTTTAAATTTTGTTTAGCTGTAGATTATTCAATTTTAGATCGTTTTCTGTTAGTTTGCTGATTTTGAGTCTTTTAGCATTGATGGGTTAGACATTACATTTTCTTGCACTTGGGCAGAATTTTTGGTCTCCTTTGTAGACTTCCAGATCTTATCTTAACTAGGATCAAAGTTGAAAAAGTCCTACAAGTATATGTTAAACTAGGAAATAGCATAAATTCTAGAATTAATTTTGATGACTTTCTATACAAATCCCAATGGAATCAGGATTTTGTCAACTTTGGCTATTATTCAATTAGGAAAAAAATAAAGGTGTCTTAATTCACAGATAAACAACTTTAGAAGACCTCCGAGCAAATAGACAACGAGTTAAATTGATGAAGATACCCTGCTTCTTTCTTTTTCTTCATCCTTTTCTTTATTTTTTTCTCTCTTTGGATTCGTAGAATTTTAAAGGTGAGCCTTGGTGCAGCCGTAAAATTGCCCCATTATAACCTGAAGGTCATGGGTTCAAAACACAGAAACCGTCTCTCCTTACATAGGGGTAAGGCTACATATATCTGACTCTTGCCAAACCATGAAATGGCAGGAGCCTCGTGCGTTGGACCGCCTTTTTTTGGATTTGCAGAATTACCCCATATTATAGATATGATTCCCTTAAGAGACGATTCTCTACCCTTGTAGATTTCTCTTTAAAAAGATAAATTTATTTTCAGATTTCTGCAGTTTCTGCAGTTAAAAAAAAATCAAATATTTATTATGGCTAGAAACAATCTTCTGAATGTTCCACAAAAAGTTGGTATAACAGGCTGACCAGACATCAACAACAGAGATTGGGAACATTTCTATTTTGCTGCTGACAGACAGAGAATACCAAAATGTTTTGTTGGTATAAAGATATTCGAAAGTTGAAACTTGAAACCATAGAGAAACAGGAGCGCAAGTTGAAACCATAGAGAAACAGGAGCAGGAACAAGCCAGGGTGGGACTTGGTTTGATTGCATCAATGACTTGACACAAGAGATTCTCATAATTCTGAAAGGGAGAGAAGAGCAGTGTGGACAGATGAAAGTGTCCAGGGCCAAAGATCACACAAAACGTGTCTAGAATTGAGGATCCAACATCCAAAGAACTCTCTGCAGCTACAGGATTTATGTCCAAGATGTAAACGATAACACTAGAATTTTAAGCCTTTATTTCAGTGTCCTATTCTTAACACTCTCCTTTGAGTTTGACATGTGATCAGGAGTAGCTCTAAAACTAATTATTAAAAATAGATATTCGAGTAAGACAATAATTCTACTTTCCATATCAAATATTCATCTTAAAAATGAAATTAATCTATAAACTAACAATAAGTGTTCCACAAAAAGCCATAACGTTTGGTCTTCTATGAATGATTGCCAAAAAAAGATCAAAACATAAAAATTTTATATATGTTTTGGGGCGCAAAATTTAACCTATGTCAATAGACTCTATAACTACTGCTTATATCGGAAAGTGCCAATAGGTAAAGAAGTTCTAGTTGTTTGATTATATTTTTATTTTTTTACAACTAGGTTGGAAATTGATTACCTTAGAAAATCATGTCAGGGCATTAGTATGTTTCAGGAGATGACATGTGTTTAAGTTTAAGTTAAAATTAGTGATGAGAGCATAACTATGTGGGTTTAAAAAAAGCCAAAAACTCGCCATCATGGTGAACTTTTCAATATATTTGTCACTTTCTAAATCCATAGGACATAGGTTGCATTCGCAGTATGGTATATATTTCTCAGCCATAGCATGATAAAATGTTTATAATGGTATTCCCCATTTTTTTTTCTTTAAGCCCACACTCGCCAAACTTCTCTCTCTCTCTCTGTATGTCCATGTGTTTGTGGGTGTGAATATTCAAAATTTTGAAATGTTAGAAATGATTTAAAAATGAATGATTTTTGATGAAAACAATACTTAGGAAAGATGCTTCAAAATTCGTATGATTAGAGGTAGATATTGTGCATGGGCACATGTAAATTAGTTTTCATGCTTTGTACCAACAACCAATCATCATTGCCTTCTATCAGTGCAGTGCATGATGCCAGTCACCATAATGTGGTATCTGTGGCTTTGTTTACTGACTGAACGTTTATTATTGAGTACCATGCACTGGTTACCTTTTAAATTTTTGATTTGACAAATAACAGTTTTTCCTGTGCTAGTTATTGATATATTCACGTGTTAGATACCGTTTTAACTTCACAAACATGTAAGTATTGTGCATCCTAGTTTCACTAGGATTTAATTTAATGGAACAATCAGATTTAGTCAAAAGAATCAGAGTCTATGCATAAAGATTTGATCAACATTTAGATGTGTAGTCCACCTAGGACACAAATCCAGGTCATTGGCATCAACATGCAGTCATTTTACCACTTGAACCAGCTGGCACCCTCCTATTTCTAGAATTGAGGAGTTGGCAAAGAGAAAAGTGGATACCAACTTTAGAGAATTTTACTTATTTGATTTCTTCGACACTTCTTTTCTACATGTTTAATGGTGCTTGGTTCATAAACAAATTGGTTTTTAGCTAGATGACTGAAACATAATTTGTTTTTCCTTCCTTTTTTTTTTGGTAGGAGTACAGCCCACTTTAGGAAGTAAATGTAGTGTTGGCCCCCATTATGGTACAAAAGGCCTAGTCCACTTCTCTTTAGATACTTGTACATTTTTAATAAATAGTTAGTCTTTCTTTCTTTTCATGGTGTAATTATATGGAAAAGAGGAAAGAGCCTTACCCTTATTCAACACCTTGACAATGAAGGCTAGAACGCCATCAGTTATCCTCTCTTTCAACTCTAGCAAGGTTCCTCAAATATTCACCATTTCACATTCCCCTCTTTGGTTTTTCTTTATTTCATCCTATCTAACCATGACCTGACCTTCTAATCCCGCAATCAGTTTCCTAATTCTCACTCTCTAGCATCTCTAACACTTCCCATCAAATTAGTTCATATTATTTTCAACTTTTGTCACTAAAATTGTTATATCTCAAATTACAGTTTAATTCCAGCATATCTATGCTTCTATTTTTCTCTCATAGAACTTGAACCTCAACCTAAGTCGTTGATTAGTGCTTACAAACCTTTAGATATGAGATATAGGAGAGATTCAATAGGCTTCTCTAATCTCAAAAAATAATTGAAGTAAGAATTTGATGTTAATTATAGTATAATGATTTATTAGTGACTGAAATAGCAAGAAAAGTGAATACGCCATAATAACAATCTTTTCTCTACTTGATTTGTTTCTTGTGCTAGGCGAGATTGTTGGCCTTAATGCAACTAGAAAATTTTTCCATTTCCTAATATATTCTTAGAGTTTAGTGTAATAAAAAAGACTTATATATATGCAGGTTGACAGCACATGCTTTAGCTCAACCTTAATACACATCGTGCATCAACAAGTCACATGCAGATGCAGCTAGATTTGATGTAAGCCATGACGAAAATTATGTATAAAATAGACTTCCCTATATGTGGAGGTTGACAACACACGCAGCCCCACCTTAATTAACCTCGTGCACCAACAGTCACATGCATATGCAGCTAGATTTGACGTAAGCCATGATGAAGATTATGTCAACTGATGGTCGTGGTTCGCACAACAACAAAGTTCTATGTTTTTTCTAACGAGACAGAGGCAGGGAAAAGGGAGAAGAGGGGGGGGAATGGAATGAAGTGGATGGTAATGCTTTTACATGAGATGGGGGATTGGGAAGATAATAAACTGACATGAAAAAAAAAAAACAAGCTATATCCGTAGCTTTGATCTCATAAGTAAGTGCCGCATACTGTTGATTATGCATGAGAGATGAAACGGGTTGATGGCAGTTTGTTTCCCATGAGATAAAGGATGGAAAAGGTGAAGTAGAAGACCAACTTCTGAAGTCTACGAGCCCATAGGAGGAAAGATTTAGTCAAGACATCTCAGAATTCCATTTTATCAAGATATTTAAATTACTACATATTGACACTCTATAACTTTAAGTGAAGAATGGTTGACACCCTGCTATTTAATGGATCAAAAAAACTTTCTGATCGCTATTCTATGTAATAGTGGACCATATAGCTTCCTGGTTTGTATCGTAAATCATAGGTTCCAAATCATATAACAAAGAGCTAGCTGAACATGATATTAATAAACCCGCTTGTCAGTTGAGAAGAAATCCTATTTTCATGGAAGAGTATTTGAGACGTTCTTTTTTTTTGTGAGAAAAGGAGGGTAATAAGGGATATAACTTTAAAGAAACAAAGGTGATTAGCATTTTTTGGAGGTTTATTGTGACCTGGCTAAATACCACAGGATGGATCAGTTTTATATGTTGTTTTAGTCCTTAAAGTATGTTGCTACAATTTTAGTATACTTAGAGATGTAAATGAACCCTGTACTTTACCGAATCTTGCTCTTATGTTCAGTATTTTTCTGTGATCTAAGAATTCACCTTAAGAGAGCCATGTCTTCAAATTTTGTTCAGTTGTCAGAAAACCAAAAACAATGATCTTATAGATTCTTTTTATTTGGATTTATTCAGTATTCTTGTATCAGAATGGCAAGATCCATCGGCAAAAGAAGACTCAAGTCTCTATCAATAGATGATAAATGTAGATAACAGCAAGAAGCTTCAACTTAAAGAAGAGTGCTTATCAAAAATAAAAACATAATAGTTAAGATAGATGAGATGTCATCCTTAAGGAATTTGGATGAGCTCAAGAGTAAAGGACGACAATGTTGACTCCACTAAGCGGAAAGAAGAGTTAACGAACCTATGATCATCAAAATAGCATATTTAAATTCACACTTTCCTTGGAATAGAACATCTTGAGTCACCCAAAAGGTTGATTTTCTTTTTTCAGATAACATCAGAAGGCTAACATTAAATGCTACTAATTTGTATATCATGGACAGTTACATGTTGAAATTTCTACATTGTAGATAGCAAACCACTGGATCAAATAAAATGTTCTAGATTTTAAAAACAACGATTAACCAATAGCAATTTGGTATTAGAGAACTTATTGCTGGTTCATAGGAGCATAAGAGAGTAAAGTAGCCATTTTGGTTATGAAGAATGCACTCATAGTAATTCTGATAATGAATGCAAAGCATTGGTTTCGATAAGCAAAAGATGGCATAATTACTACTTCAGAAATAATGGACATGTTTTATTTAGTCAACTAATAACAAATGATCATAAAACATAATTCTATGTAAAACAACTTCTATGGATAAAAGGGGGAAACTTGTTTCTGATAGAATTCATTTTTTGGGTTTATAACCTATCAGCTTTTTCCAAAGCAGGTTTTATGAGAAAAAACAATCAAACAACGTTTTTCTAAATACTATTAATTTTAGGTTTTTGTTTAAACTTGTTTAAACAAAACCAACTAACTCTTTTAATGCCAAATATCTTAGTCATCTTGGTCGGTCACCAATGCCGGGATGGACTGAGATACCAGTCTAACTTGATTCTAGGCCAAGATCGAAGGCTGAAGAATTTTAATCTTCCTTGATATACTGGTTTATCCATTAATATCATGTACTCTGCATTCATCATGACCACATTTAACTTTTGCCAAAATCCTTCCATATAACTTGCTTTTCAACTCCCTCCAATAATTCAGTATCGCTTTCAATTCCCGATCTGAACTGAACAAACCTAAAATAAACAAAAATGCAACAGATCAGTCTTGAACTTATCTGGAGATAATGACTAACAGATTGGTCCAAAACATATAGTTCAGGCCACCTGTTGCTCTTGGCCTGAATTTACAGCGTACCTTTCTCAAAACCTTGATCACAAACTTAGCTCATGTAACCAGACACACCCATCTCTGCACTGACCTTAACAAAAAGATAGAAAAAAAATCATGATGGGCTCCCCAAAGGCCAGCCAAAAACCCTTATATTGCATATAGAATAGAACTCATCAGGATCCATACAGATTTATGTACTGCAGAATTGACTGCAACTACCAGCTGATCTCAACAAACAATGCTACAATTAATATAGAGTCTACTTTCTAGAAAAACATATGAATCTATTGCCTATCTTATTATGTTTATTTCCTTGCTCCAAATTGTGTTAGAAGGGTCAGCTGCAACCACAGATACTCTTGCCAAACCTAGAAAAGTGGAGTTAATTGGTACTAAAGACACCACACCAGAATGTACCATCCACTCCTTGAACTAAATATATAGTGCTTGCGAACAACCAAATCCAATATTCAGACTGTCTACAAATGCAGAGCTCAATCATCCAAACTTAACAGTAACACCAAATGAAAGGATTTACCAACTGGGGCTTTACTCCCAGTTGGCACCTTGCTCCTCTTTTGAGGAGCTTGTGTTCGAGGGACATTTATTGCAATTTGTTGGTGGAATTAAGCAAGTGTGTTGCCTTATGGTGGAACGAATGCACAAATTTTGCAAGTGCAGGTGATGTGGTTATGCCCAACAGCCTATTGGTTCTAGCAGACAGTTATCCGATACTGTGTACCCCTTTCTTAGCCTACATGGCATGCTCGCATGAAGGAGGTGACAAACAACCTGAAAGAAGTATAGAATGAAAAATAAAAAAGAAAAAAGAAAAAAGCTGATTTCCTGGACATAGTCATCAAAACCACAATTGCAATGAAAACAAATAAAGGTGGGTTATGCTTACCAAAAGACTGACTATTTCTTGCAATCTTTAATTAGACAATCAGGACCGAAAAGCATAATCAAAAGACATCATCTACTTACGTCTTGGACAATGCATCAAAAATACTCTGAGCCTCAGCAGTGACCCCGACGCCAATCCGCTCAGCTACGATCTCTGCTTGTCTGCATCGCACCCCATAAACCGTCAAAAATACAAAATGCATCAATAAGATTCAAAGTTTATGGGTCTCAGCATTTCCCCTGCAGATTTTCAAAATCGATATATTTCAAGAACAATTTCTATGAAAATAAACAAGTCAAGAAGTAGTTCCTGATATATAAAACCAAGAGGTATCAAATACTCTTTTGCTCCAAAGATCGTTCCTTGGACCAAATTATGAAGAGAAAAAGGCCCGGAAAGGGGTAAAAGAACAATAAAGGCATCACGTCTTCCGGATTCTGCTCCAAGTATCTCACACAACACATTCGACTAACCATCTCTAAGCAATGAATTGATCGAACAAAGAACCCAAGAAATTAAAAACAAAAGCCATCAAATAAACCTGCTCTAAAGTTCATCCCTTCGACCAATTCAAGGAAAGTAAAATAAACCAAAACAAGAACCGATTCGGCACCTCAATGCAGCCTCCTCCCTCGCCTGGATGGCGGCAAGATCGATGAAGCACTTCTTGGGGTCAAGAGGGTCCTCGCCCCTCCCCACGAGGGTGAAGTCCTTGATGTAGTTGGCCTTCAACAGCCGAATGTTCCGCCGAGCCCCGGGCTCCGTGGTGCCCTCTTGTGCTCTCCTAGGTCAAAGAAAACAAGCGACGGAACCAAAAATAACAAAGAGAGAAGCATATGGAAAGAGATCCATGGGGGAACGAGAAGGATATGAAGGACAAGGATGTTGGAAGGACGGTCGTATGTGATGATCTGTCCCTCGAACTCGTCGCCGAGCGTCGTCTTGATGGCGAGGATGCACCCCATCGCAAACTCCTCGCCGTTGGCCCCGTCCATGTCTCGCCTCCCGCTTGCGGCCCGTGACCCAAAGAACTCACCGAGTATACATATAATACCAGCATTTAGAGAACCAAGATCTTTGGGTAGGCGTGTTATAAATATACATAACCACAAACGATACACAGTGGTATCATCATAAGACTCGTATAGTGGGTGAAAAAAAAAATCACTGAAATATTTTTTTAAACAAATTAATATCTAAATATATAATATATAAAAAATAATTTTTATATGTTTAATTAATTAAAAAATGATATATTCTAAAATGACTTTAAGCATGGTTAAGCATTTTTTTTCTAAGAAAGTTATGCAAAATATTAGTTATATTCTTGATAAAGAAAAAGATTTTACTCCAACCTATCTAGAAGTTTAATGATATTTTTGGTAAAAAAATTTAAATTCTGATGGAAATTGAATTTTCTTATATTCCATATAAATTTTTTTCATAAAATGTGGAAATCTTATTCTTATGAGAAAGCTATTTTTTCATGTCTCTCATTTGAAAATTCTAACCGAACATAAGGTATTCTCTATTTTCTATTGACCACACTTTCTCTCTCCTCTTTTGGTATAGACATAGGAACTAGTTGAAGTTAAAAATAGACATTTTAAGCTGGTTCAATTCTATCTTCTTGATGAGGTTGTGTGGTTGTTGAATTTTATTAAATCATGTCTAAATAAAACCTGGAAGCAATAAATTATTGTAGATATTTATTTAGATGCTCTCCCTGAAAGTTATGTTTGAAAATAAAAATTGATGTATTATAAAAATTGAAATGAGTTGTAGGAAAAAAATCATTACGAACCAAATGCAAGTATTGTACATGTTTTTTTTTTAGTAAAAATGGATAAGTACAGCAATGAGAATTGGCACGTACAATGTTCTTTGAACCGCATATTCATGTCCAATTAATATATATTTCCTACTTTTTATAATTATATCTTACTTGTTTAGTTTCCATTGTTAAATCAAATCGCATTAACACTTTGCTCTTATGTTTTTGCTTTGTGAATTTCTGATTGTTCTTTTCATTTAAAGGCATACAAAACAACGCTGATAAATTAATGTTTGACATAAACATGCAAAGATATATAGCAAGTTTATTATTTTCAGTGCTCATGAATAGAATCTCGTACCTAATATGATTATCTCTAGCAACATTACAATTTGATGAACTTGGTAAGGATTGTAATGTTATCTATATATGGATGTTTGAGTTATTATAAGCATAGAGTTTTGGAAAGAAAGGTGATGAATATCCTATGTTGTATCTATCTTGTAAAATATAGGGAAAATAAGTTATTTACGATGCAAAAGGAGAAAGAAGTGTCATGGTAACTTCTAATTATTTTCATTTTGTGCTTTTTGAAAATAAAATAAGAATGTGGAGAGATGATATCATAAGAGCGTTGTATTGCAACGTATGTGTAACAATCTGAGATTTCATCCAAAAAGACTAACTGAAAGTTATTATTTAAGATTCTTGGTTCTGTATAAGCACCTAAAATCTTTCTATTGCATAGCTGATGTAGAACTAAATGCACGCCCGTAAAGATTCTCACACATTTTACCTATTTAAGCTATAGTATCATCATCAAGCTAAGACTCCAAATTCATTCAAATTCAATTATTAATACTATAAATCTAATTTATCTCCATATTGCAGTGTCTCCTACTCTATATGGGCTATGAGCCTAGTCCACTTTAATTCCATTAATAACAATCCATGAGTTCATCCTAAAAGCTAGCTGGAAGATGTTATTTGGGATCTTTGGTTGTGTATAAGTATTGAGGATCTCCCTATTGCATAGCTAATGTGGAATTACGTGCTTGCACGAATCCTCATGGTATGACTAAACATGTGTGGTCAAAAATAAAAAGGAAAATGTAATAATACATGCATAATATCACCTTTAATTTATGTTAGTGCATTAGATATGAGTGTTATAAAGGTACCACCAAAGGAGGAAAAAAAAAAGAATAGCTGAAAGAATTATAAACGCAAAAATTTATACCACGACTCTTGAAAGGGAGATCAAAGTCATCGTCTGTCTTGGCTTTCTCACCTTCTGACGTAAGAGGTTTTAGCTACTGGCAACTAGGGGTTCATTTGTGCTCAGAAGAAAAGGTTGCAGCCCTGATACTAGATGAGATGAGAGAGTGGAACAACTCGAGAACGTTAATCACCAACTAATCATAACATCAACTGTTGCTTTAAGCAATCTAGATGTTGTAAAAACCATAGTGATTTGATAAAGATATCGGTTCGCAAGCTACTTGTAAATCAACACTGGACATCATACGAAATGAAAGAATATAAGTTTACAGATATGTCTCTTATATGGTCTCCCTTAGGATGTCTTACCTAACATTTTAGGTTATTTATAGTCATTGATTTCAAATGCTAATTTAATGATCATATAAACTTCAAGAGAGGTCCCTCTAAGTAATATGACTTTATCAACTCTTAAGCAAGAATTATTTTGCTTGTTTATATTATATATATATTAAAAAAAAACTCAATAGGAACTTTAGGCTAATAGAAACTACTAGCATGTTTATTATATTGGATATGATCTATTCATCTTGAATGATATTTGTTATAAAAGAAAAAAAGAAAAAAAAACCTCGTACGTGACTTTGTATTCCATGTTTGCCATTACTATAAATCTTTCAAAGAAAAGTTAAAGATACATATCTAATGAATTATAATTTGCAAAATGTCTATTATTCTTACCAAAAGAAAACATTTTGGGCATGTTGAAATATTAGATACTTCTAACTTCTATTTTCTACTTCTCATTGCCAATTTCTTGGCATCTAGAACAGAGTTGATAAATGTAGAAAGTCGTACATATAAGATGACGAAAGGAAGTAAGATGGAGGATTTTTTTTTGTTTGTTTTTGAAATAGCAAAGGATGAATGAATGTTAGAGATAAAAGGTTTGATCCAAGGCATTAGCCACAACGAACATTTTAACATGTGTCCTTAAGAAACCTTGAAGTGAACATAACAAATTTGATTTGACAGGGATGGGAAGGTGACTTCTTAAATTGTCACGCCCCGAACCCAGCACTTAGGTTCGGAACACGACATAGCCGCATACTCTCTTAGGCAGAGCCCTAGAGAATATGCTAGGCCTAAAAAAAATTATTACAACCTCAATATCTAGGAACAATAATCTCAATTCATAACAAATAATAAAACTGATCCAATTACAAAATTTAATCATCCAAATAGTATCAATAATGCTCTATCTATTCATCTCTTCTACTTGTGATTTCAATCATAGCTAAGTACTACGTAACTTGCAACTCAGAAAAGGAGAAAGAGGAAAGAGGTTGTGAGCTTTACAACACAGTAAAAATTCTGAGCCGTCACACCATAAGTAATAAAAAAAATCAATTAGTAATACCAGATAAAATGAATATCGTATCAATACTCGGAAAGCTCATACAAATAACATGCACATAGGTTCTCATTATCATCTTTTCAAAGAAGCGTAATATATATATATATATCAATATAACCAACTATTCAACGATAGTTCTTATGTCATGTCATTTGTTTCTCATTAAATTGATTTTTAGGTTTCTTATCAATTATCTTTTAACTTTGGACTAACCAAAATTATGACCTAGTCCAAGACTGCCAAAATTCTCTGCATCAGCCCGTGGACGCTATTCCATGCATAAGCTCGTAAATGTTATTCTCATTTGAGAAGCTCATGGGTGATGCCCCACATATAAGCCCATAGAGGCTATCTCCATGTGTCAAGCCAACAGGCATTGAAACTCTTAATCCAACATTTCTTATAAAGAGGTTGGAGAATCAATGAATGGAACTAACTTCATTTTAGGCAGCTCGAAACACACATTTGAAAGGGAAGCGGAGGTAAGATAAATAGTGGGGTATCATGTCATTGTCAAATTCTTGCGTCTCTTTTTAGTTGAAAAGTAAGTCTTGACTTATTGATGGAAGAGCATCTCTATCATATACTAAGCAAGAATCTCTGTCATAATCTTTCACATATGTAAAACCTCGTGTATGACCATAAATCATCAATCCAAAGATGTCGACAAATTTTTCTTTTTTCCTTCTGGACTATGATATAGTGTATCGGGGTGGATCATAACTTTTGGTCCATCTTCTATTTCATTGGATCATCATCCAATTACAACGAAAAGTAAGAATTTGTAAGTCAATTATGAATGGACGTAATGTCATAGAATATGCTAGAGTTAAGATGGGTGGATTGGAAGTTTGGATCCACTTGGGTAAACAACACCTTTCTTGAACTCCTTAATGCTCTTCATACTTTTCTATCTTCTAGCAGAAATATTTTTCCAATTCTTGCATCAGAAAAACAAACTCCAAACATATGCAACGTGGAAGAATTGGCTCTTTATACTTAAATATCTCGTAAATTATGTTGATCTTATGAATCACATGAATCCTTTTTTGACGCCAAGTTCTTCTTTTTTTTTTTTTTTTTTGGACATAATGGAATGAAGACATACTAGTACTTAATTACGTAGGTTTATATATTTTGAGTTGCACTATCTAATATTTGAATGAAACCAAAATCTCCTGTTATCAACCATATGAGTGTGCCTTTATTGGAACAACCCTCAATTTACCTGTTGACAATAGGGCTGGCCCCACAGCTTCACTTATTTTAATTATAATAAGAGAGGAAAAAGTTCATCTCAAGATTAGTTCCAAACACAACCTTTGGTGGGATCAGTCTCGCTGGTCATGTACTTTTATTTCCCCATCGGGCATGTTGGTTATGAAAAGTTCTACCATCCTTTTATTTGTGTCGTCAAGCATGAAACACAAAAAAAAAAAAAAAAAACCCTCTCCGAGCCTGGTGCGCAGGTTAGCAGCGTGCGCCGGGAGGTCGAAATCACGACCCTTCCCGACCTTCACACGTCACCAGCGGCGCAGGATAGCGCCGCACGTTAGCGGGCGCGGCAGCCGCAGCGCAGAAGAAGAAACGGTACAAAATGCTCTCCAACCTCGCTGCGCTCTGGAGTCAGGACCCAGGAGTCGCAGCTTAACCCTCTCTTCTTTCCCTGCCCGTGCTGCCCGTGCTGCCCGCCCTTCGCTGCCAAGTACGCCTTCCTTTGCCGACGGCCGTGGTCTCTCTCATAAGTGAATAACCATCTCCTCTGTCTCTCTCTCAAAACCGCGACCCAAATCTCTCTCAAAATCCCTCGATTTCGCCGCTCCCATCTCCTCGCCCACCCGTCTCGCGTCCTCCTCCTCCTCGATCTCGCTCTCATCTCGCGCCTTCCGATTCGATCCGCCATCCGTCCGATCTTGAGGCCGCCTGGCCGAGGCGCCCCGCTGGGTCCAGATTAGGGTTTGTCTCTCGTCGAGTATTGATTGGGAGATTTTGGGATCTGTGGGTGGGTGCGAGGGGGGCGGATCTAGGGTTTGGCGGATTGGAAAGTTTCTAGGGTTTGAGCGATTCCGGGAGCTGGCGGAGGAATTGAGGGTGGGGAATTGATGGTTCGCGCCGGAGGAGGGATCGGAACAACCAAAACCGGGGAAGATGCAAGGCTATGCATGGGCGGGAAGGTGAGGAAAGGAAACGGAGGCGGCACATGTGGCCAGTCCCCGCGCACGGCACAGCAGCTGCAGCTCTCCCACCGCCGGCGCCACTAGCTCCCCGATTGACCCCCTTGGCATCCGATTCCTTCCAGCCCTCAGCTGATTCTTTCGTAAAGGTGCTTCCTTTTCTTGGATTTCTTTTCTTTTTCCTTGTGTTGGTATGTCGACTAGGGAAAAAGTGGAGTTTGGCGAGTCTTGGATTGGGGAATTTGGTGATTGGTTTGTTTTTTGTCATTTGGATTTGTGGATCTTTGATCGAAGGTCTAGTCTTGATTCTCCATGCCGTAGATGTGGGTCTTTTCGATTTCTGGTTCCGTATGCCTTAATTCTTTGTTATATTATCGGATATTTTAGTATTTTTGTGCTTCAAGATTTTTTGCGGAGCTTGTATATTCCCTGCTCTCAGCTACTATGCGTTTGCTTTTTTTTTTTTCAAGTTTTTTCCTCGGTAGATTCGTGTATCGTGTAATTTCTGGAGTGTTTGTTGCTATTTTCTCACTCAAGTGTGTGTTTTGCCCTTATGATCTCACAGAAAAGGCTTTGAGTTTTTTAGAGTTTGGTGCTGCAAAGAAACTATAAATTGTGTCAATAGTGTTCGTTAGATAGAAGCTTTCATTTGGGATTTCTAAGTTTATTGGAACTTTGCCAGTAAAATTTTGATTGTTTCAGTTTGTTTAGGGATAATCTTTTCCAAATACTAATTGTAAACCACCCGTCATCAAGTCATGCCAGCATCATGCTTTTTTCAAATCGTCTTCCCTCTACTGGACAGAATCTTAGTGTTAGTTATGAAAACTCTAGTTTTAGGGGGAAACAAGAAGGAATTAGAAAAGGAAAACATCTGCATCATGTATCATTTTTTCGAAGTGGATTAGAAGGATGTCTACTATAGTTGAATTCAGCTAGAAACAATGACTAATTCCTAGGGATGTATGGTGGCTTGTACAAATTTGCCATGGGAACTGGTTTACGTTATCACCTGTGTGGGATTACAACAGGTGGCTTAACTGTGGATTGGGGGGGGGGTGCAGGGGAAAGTCCTGCATTCTTGAATCGTGCTTTTTCTTCCAATTATGCTTAAGACATAGTGCCACATACGTGGATTGTGGGATCACAGGACAACCCTTTATCTGTTGTCTGGTTTGTTATTGTGGTTGCCAGATGTGGCTACCCAAAATGTTTCGTTTGTCGTGATGCTGTTCTGTCTGTTCAGCCTTTAATTTGTGGTATAAATATGCTCCCAGTCTCCTTTATGTGACGTCCAAAACTTTCATTCTCCTTTCTACTACATCTAATTTCTTTCCAAATTCCAATCTTAGCGTAACTTCCACTGCACAAGCTTGTCGTGATGCTGTTCTTTCTGTTCAGCCTTTAATTTGTGGTATAAATATGCTCACAATCTCCTTTATGTGATGTCCAAAACTTTCATTCTCCTTTCAACTACATCTAATTTCTTTCCAAATTCCAATTTTAGCATAACTTCCATTGCACAAGCTTAAGCTGTGAAACCAAAAGGTGTTTTTCTGTTGGAGGCTCATGGTAAGTGTATTTCTTGCCATAACTGCTTTAGTCAGGAACATGTGACTCATAAATAGAGGTTGGCATCATCATGATCATCAATCACTACATTGTTCGTTTATCCATTATATAGTTATGTTGAGGCTCATCTTTTAAGTTACTAGGTTCTCTAGTTTGTAATCTTGACTGGTACTGTAAGAACCCACAAGATTGTCATTTGCAAGTTAATTTATTAAATTAAGTTGCTGGCCTTTGATTTTGTGAGATAGCTGGTCACAGCAAGGAATAGACCTCCCTTTTCATGATTAGATCATTTTTCTTGTAGTCTATTGCCCTTACTCTGTTCCTTTACTTTTCTGTCTGCATTAGGGGTCAATGTGTGTTGGAAAAAAATGGTTTTCTTGATATTCTATTCCAACATCAAGGACTTTCCTATTTATGATTCGATCGGTTGTCTTGATATTCTATTCCAACACCAAGGACTTTCCTATTTATGATTTGATCGATTTCGAGAGACTCCTCATCCTTATGTATTTTCTTAAATTTTCTGATTGCAATGGGCATAAATGAGTAGAAAAACAAAAGAAAGTTGTTGGAGTGATCTTCTGTTCCTACTTCATATGTTGGTAGATTTCTCATTTTCTCTCTGGGCATTTACTGTTTACTGTGTCTGCTGTTACCTAACTTGCCATTTTCTTTCCTTTTGAGAATACTGAGATGCCATTATTTGCTTGTTTAGTGTCTGTATGCTATATGGTTGTTTTAATCTAAGCTTGGAATTATAATTTCTACCATCATAATTTTCTTAGTTGAGCATTACTTGTGGTGAAGTCTCTCTTGTTTAGGCCATGAGAGGTTGGTGGTAGGAAAGAAGGTTAAATGAGAATGTATTCTTTAGTAATTCTTTCTTGTTCTAAGCATGCAACCTTTAAGGAGTAATTGTGTAGGCTCTTTCTAATTCTGAGCATGCAGCCTTTAAGGAGTCATTGTGTAGTCTGTGCTGGTAATTTATTAAGGGCCAAACAAGGCGGCAAAGATCTTACCTCACTAGAAGAGGTAGAATTTTGGGAAAAGCTAAAGGTATGATGCTTGATCGGGGAACCAGGAGTGTTTTTTTTTCTCAGAAAAAAATACCTGACCAATTTTTATGAAGCTTTAGCCTTTTTGGGATTAGAATATTATAATATTATTCATTTTGTTACTATCATACTGGTAAAAATGAGATGATGGACCTATTATGATTTTTTTTTAATTATGATGTTCTGATTGACCTTTCAGAAGGTACTTATTTGAGTGAAGATATCCATGCCTGTCCAGTGGTGGAGACTGTAGAGACTTTTATCCTACTGTGGAGAATTGGGTTTGAAGTCCGTAATGTTAGGAAGTGTTATATTATGTTTGTTTTTTAAAATAGCAGAAAATGGTAAATTTTGATGTTATATACTTTTATGTACTTTTAATTGTTTACTTTCTGATGTCTTGGTTTGAAACAATGAAAAACAATAAATATATGAAATACCCTATATTTACATGACTTTCACAATTATTTTATCTATGAGGAGGAATTGACTCGATTGGAGGTAGTGAGAAGGAATATTAAGGGACACTGGGGGGCTTGGTTCTGGAAATGAGCCTGTGGCATATCAGGATTTCTAAAACCATATTCCTATAATTGTATTACAACACCATAAAGAAGAAGTTTACTGCAATAATTTTCAGAACATGTTTTTATGTATTCTGAGGTGAACTCATAATTTTTTTTCTTCGGTGGCTTATTTGCATTCGAAGTTTATTGTTTTATGACATGAGATAATTTTTGACTTCTTGAGTAGCCCTTTTATGTTTAATAACTAGTTTAATCAAGTGTCATGACATACTAATAGCTAGATATGCTTATATGTTGCACTTGTTGTTTCCACATAAGGTTTTTATCTGGGAAAAAGTTAGGAAAATTAATACTTTTTAAATTCAGTAGTTAGTAATTATTATTCATATTTCCTACTATATCTTTTTTTTTTTGGGCCATGTATTATTACCATGGAATGCCGTACCGGCCCGTACCGGTCGGTACGGGCCGGTACGTACCGGTCGGTACGGGCCGGTACGTACCGGTCCGGCCGTGGACCGGTACCGGAACGGATAAAAAACCGGTATTTTCCGGTTTTTTATCCGAACCGGCCGGTACGGGTGCGTACCGGCCGGTTCGAGCCCGTACCGGCCGGTTCGGAGCCCGTACCGGCCTCGTACCGGTACGATTTTTTTTTTTAGAACCACAGCGCCGCGCGCTGTGGTTTTTGAAACCACCGCGTACCGGCCGGTACGGGACTGGTACCAGCCGGTACGTATCGGACCGGACCGGTACCATACCGGTCCGGCCGGCCACCGGTACGCCGACCGGTACCGGTACGGCGGACCTTGATTATTACAGAACTTTATGTTGTTAACATGAGCTGATGATTGGAGATAAACAATTTGAAACATCCAGTGTTGCAGAAACATTAAGTTTGTCGCAGCTATTTTGTTCTATACTGTGATCGTACTAGTTGGTACCATGACTGCATTTATTATTACTTTGAGACTGAATAATTTTTTTACTGAATAGTGAGATTATATTTATTGTAGGATTGCAAGTTGTGCTTTTTTTCCCTGAATGGTTTACTTCGTGGTGACTTGGTTCATGCTCGACAGAATTTTAAAAAGCAATTCATTTGATGCATTTTGAAGAAGTAATTCTCATATTTAGTTAATCTTGCGGAATTATGCCTGACTTAAAATATGTTATTAAAATGCACTTTCAGAAATTTAGAGCCTCCGTTAGTTCAAATTTCTTAAAAAAAAAATGTGTATATGATACAGTGTATACATATAAATATATATACATACTTACATTGTTCATACATAGATACATATATGTGTGTATATATTCATGCATATGATGTATATTCATTGATATGCATGTATTAATAGTTTATGTAAATGCATATGCACATGCATAGATTCATGCATATGTTCAGTGAGATGTATAATATTTGTAACATATGTGCGCATGTACATGTATACATGGACTTATTTAAGTGTTCATATTATTTGCACAGACTATTTTAGGTATGAATGTTTGCATTTATGTATTGTTTTGGTCAAGAGTGAACTATGTAGGACAAAAATGATTGCTAGCTTATTAATTGGCAATTCCAGCATGAGCTTTTCTCCCTTGTTATGACTTGCATTAATGTGAAGATATCATTTAAGTCTATTTTGTATCATGGATGAAATATATTGACAGCTTTGAGTTGCTCTATGTACCTTAAAGTTTGTTTGGCGTCACTCCTGTATAATGCTTTTTCTTTTACTGTTGCTGGCTCCAAGAACCTTCTTAGTCTATGATATAGTCAATTTAGACAGTAATATCTTATTGTTACATGGATATGTTTGGCAGACCTTGCCAATCTAGATTGCACAGAAGGGTATACACCTATAAGATAATCATAATAATTAAGATGATTTAATATTTATAAATGCATGTAATATGTCCGTATAATGTTACAGGTTTATGTGTGGTTTATCACTTTGATCACCAGAATATGACAACAGAAGAGTTCTATCGTTAACTCAAGCAATATACAAAAGGGAAACTAGTTAAATTCTGAAATATGTGCATTTCCAATTTGATGCAATGTACAGACTATTGCATGACTTTATGTGTTCCTGTTTTGTCTAGTTTGGTCACCCATCAAGCAATGGGAAAAGTAAGAATAGTAAAAGAATTTCTTGTTCAATCTTTATCAGAATGTTGATTTAATTGTTGATATGACAACTAACGAAATTCTTTTTGTTACGAACAATAGAAGGTTTAGGTGAAGACTTGTTGCCTATATGAGATAATTGGAGATAGTTTTTTATACAAGGAATTTGTTGTAAGTGATAATGATGGCCTTTATGTTGATTCAACATGTGCTTGGAAAAAAGAGACATTGATGTTCATCCTGAGGTTTATTACTTTGTGGATACCTTTGCTCAAAATGGCTTCCAGTAATGGACTGTTATTTTTGTGATCTCTCTGCAATAGGTTTTTCTCACAAATCAGCAAAGTTTGCCCATTTGTTTGGAAAACAAAATGTTCACTTGTCCATTTTGATGACTATGTGAGTAGGTTTTGTGGCAAGTTGGTTGTTGAAGAATATAGGTTCTTCCAGAAGATATGGAGCAATATTTTAAAGGACCAATGCAAGCTTTTGATTCTGCTACTGTTTATAGTGTGCAGTGACCTTAATGTGTTTCTTATAATTGATGCATGGCGTATTTAAAAGAAATCTGTATACTTTAGAATAGAAGCTCCTACTGACTTGGGTTGTAATGCTAGTTGTTCAGTTTTCTGCTGTCTATCATATTAATTTCCCCGGCAGTGTTTGCTTTTATAATCTAGTGATTCCAACATATTTATGCATTCGCTTGTCAGTATATTGCTTTTGCCGTGGATGATTGAAGTTGTTAGCTATAGAATTATTCTACTACTGGTTCTTTTCTGCTGGCATAATCTGGCTAGAACCTTCCTTACTGCAGATCCTTGTTGCGCCTCTTTTGCATTTTGTCTTTGATACTTAATAAATTCCTTTTATCTAGGTGTTTGGATGTCTTTATGAAGTATGTATAAACCCAAAAACTGTTGCAAAAATTGTTTTAAAATAGTCATATAGCACCCTGGAAAAAAATGAAGTCGGCCATTTAGTCTTCATTGTAACGGTAATGTTTATAAATAGTATCAGTTTCTATGATCTGTTTAATTATGTATTACAAACTGATTTTGTTTTGCCAAGCTCCTTGATGAATGACATCTATTATAAGTAGATTTATACAAATTGGTGAATTTGTATTTCTGCTTTTATTTGATATATGGCATAATGATTGATCTATAAAATTTCTAGGTATTTCGAAGTCAAGTTAATGTTTAGTGCGGTGTGGAGCTGACATATTTAGTGAGTATTAGATTGGAAGTTCCTTTTGCTGGAACTTTTAGCAGAGAATATTTTTTGTGCACTGTTGCTTTATTCAGTTTTATCCTTGTGCAAGTTATTAAATATGTCAGATATTTGGATTTATACAAATGCCTTTTTAGATGGTCTTGTTTGCTTAATGTGCATATGCATGCTATGTTTAATTCATTCTTTAAAATCTAGCTAGCCTATTGTGATAAATCTTTTCCATTGGTAATGGTAGAAATAATTACTTTTTATATTCTGGAAATACCGAAATTTTCGGATATCTGTGCTAGCTGTTCTGTATTTTGAGTTGTTAACTGATTAGTGTACTTTATTTTGTAATCTATTTCCTTGTTGCTTTCAGTTCAGCTTTTTTCTTCTTGATTCCAATGTCTGTTGTTTTTTATTGCCAGTGTGTTTCAGCTTAAGAAATGGAGCAGAGGGTTTCCTTATGCATATTCTTTTTGCATGTTTATGTATGGTTATGTTTATTTCCTGTGAATCCATATGGATATTTATATTTTTGATGTGTATGTGGGTGTTCTCCCATTGGCTATGTAATTTTCCAACTTCAAGTATTTTTAAATTATATCCTAAATTATGCTTTTTGTTGACTGAATGTTAGAACTGGAATGCTAATATCTAATATATGGATTTGGAGATCATGTTAGTTAATACTAAGGACCACTGGGAAGTTGGATTGGTAAGTATGGTGCCCTTATTAAAATTTCTTGGTCTATGTCTGTACATTTAATTTGCTTAAGTATTCTGAGATTGTTTTCTTGTTTCTTGAACTGAAGTTCTTCTGTCGTTCTTTTACTTTGCATTTACACTGCCATGAAGACTGTTTATTGCTTTTGTTTAATCTTTTCCTGATGTTTCTGTTGTTTTGTAGGATGGGCGCAAAATTCGAGTTGGTGACTGTGCTCTTTTCCAGGCTGTCAATGCTCCACCTTTCATTGGAATAATACGTTGGTTTTCAGCAGGCAAAGAGGATTATCTTGAGTTATGTGTAAATTGGCTTTACAGACCTGCTGACGTAAAGCTTGCCAAAGGCATATCACCTGAAGCTGCACCGAACGAGGTCTTCTACTCATTTCACAAGGACGTGATTTCAGCTGCCACATTGCTTCATCCATGTAAAGTTGCATTTTTGCGTAAAGGTGTCGACCTTCCAGCAGGGATATCATCATTTGTGTGTAGGCGAGTATATGATACAGCAAACAAGTGTTTGTGGTGGCTAACTGATCAGGATTATATCAATGTAAGTCCTGTAGCTTTCTAGCATCTTTCTGCATGTATAAGGCGATGGATACATACGTACATTCGTTTTTCCTTTATATGTTAAATTCTAGTTATCGATTATTCCTCTTCTTATTATTATTTTTAACTCAGGAGCGTCAGGAAGAGGTAGACCAACTTTTGGACAGAACACGACTAGAGATGCATGCAGCAGTGCAGTCAGGCGGGCGTTCTCCAAAACCTCTGAATGGTCCTGCGTCCGCACAACAATTGAAATCTGGTTCAGATAGTGTACAAAATAGTGGCACCTCCATTCCTCAGTCTAAGGGGAAGAAGAGGGAGAGAGGTGATCAGGGCACGGAGCCCATTAAACGCGAGCGGTCTGCTAAGACGGAGGATGGTGATTCTGCTAACTTTAAATTTGACAGCATGATAAAAGATGAAATTGCCAAAATTACAGAAAAAGGTGGGCTTGTAAACAATGAAGGGGTTGAGAAACTGGTGAATCTCATGCAACTTGATAGAAATGAGAGAAAAATAGACCTGGCTGGTAGGATATTGCTTGCAGATGTGATTGCGGCCACTGATTTAAATGATTGCCTTGTTAGATTTGTGCAGCTCAGGGGTGTTCCTGTTCTGGATGATTGGCTTCAGGAGGCACACAAAGGTAAAACTGGCGATGGCAACAGTCCCAAGGAAAGTGATAAAGCCACTGAGGAACTGCTGCTTGCTCTACTTCGTGCTCTGGAAAAGTTGCCTGTAAATCTTAATGCTTTACAGACTTGCAACATTGGCAAGTCGGTAAATCACTTGCGTAGTCATAAGAACTTGGAGATCCACAAAAAGGCTAGGAGTCTTGTCGACACTTGGAAGAAACGAGTTGGTGCAGAAATGACAAAGAACAATGATGCGAAATCTGTAGGGTCAAGCCAGGCTGTAGCATGGCCTGGAAAGTCAGGTTTTCCTGAAGTTTCTCATCCAGGAAACAGACGTACTGGATCAAATGAGGTAGCTGTGAAAAGCCCCAGTCAGCCTTCTGCTTGTAAAACTTTGCCTGGTAAGCCTGGCATTTCAGATCCTGTTGCAAAGCCAAGTCCGTTTACATCAGGATCTTTAAAACAATCACCTTTACCTGCTTCGGGGGCTGTTGGCTTGAAGGATCCACTTGGCAAAACAAGTGGTGGCAGTGGGACTCAGGAGTTGCCCCCGACAGTGGTGAAAGAAGAAAAGAGCAGCAGTTCGAGTCAGTCTCAGAACAATAGCCAGTCTTGTTCAAGTGATCATGCAAAAAAAATGGGTTCTTCATGGAAAGAGGATGCAAGGAGTTCAACTGCTGGCTCAATGAATGCTAGCAAGATTTCTGGCAGTTCTTCTCGCCACCGAAGGTCTGGCAATGGGCTTCTGGGAGCAAGTAATTCTGGAATTCAGAAGGAACCTAATTTGGGTAAGTCTGGTTCTCTTAACAGGACTACAACACTGGATAAAGCATCACAATCTGGATTGACATGTGAAAAGTCACTTGATGTACCTGTTGCAGATCATGGAAATAGCCACAGGTTGATTGTTAGGCTTCCTAACCCTGGTCGCAGTCCTGCCCGAAGTGGAAGTGGAGGTTCAGTTGAGGACCCTTCAGTGACTGGTAGCAGAGCATCATCACCTGGGGTTCCTGATAAACATGAGCATAATGATCGTAAAATGAAACTAAGGAGCGATGCTTGTCGGTCTCATATTGCCACCAATGCAAATATAGAAACATGGCAGAGCAATGATGTAAAAGAAGGGGTAGTTGGATCTGATGAAGGGGACAGATCACCAACAACTATTCTTGATGAAGAACACCGGAGTGCTGATGAAACTGGGAAGGTCTCTGATGTTCCAAGAACTGGCTGTTCATCCTCTGGGAATGAAAAAGGGGTTTTCTTGCCTGAATCTAGGACAAGGAACTCTTTCAGCTCTATAAATGCACTGATTGAAAGCTGTGCAAAATGTTCTGAATCTAGCGTTCCTTTATCGGCTGGGGATGATATAGGAATGAATTTACTTGCTAGTGTGGCTGCTGGGGAAATGTCAAAGTCTGACTTGATTTCTCCCACTGGCTCGCCTGGAACTTCACCTGCAGTGGAGGACCCTTGTACTGCCAATAATGAGGCTAAGTCAAGACTGTCATGCGACGATGGTGTTGTCCAGAGTCATGCCAGGTCTGAAGAATCTGCTGATGTTGACTCCGGGAAGCATGGGAAGAGTGTTGGTTCTGTGTTAGCAAGGGATGTGCCGCAACAGGTAGGCGCCAACTTTTCAGGTGATGAAAAAATCATCATGCCATTGCAGGATAATAATATATTGACAGGCGAGCAACCCAAACAGTCTCCCGTTTCCAGTGCAAGTTTTCATAAAACTACAGATTCTTATATGAAATCAGAAGGGAAACTCGAGGAAGAGAGAGCTGATAGATGTTATTCTATGTCTAGTCCATCAAACGTCAAGGAGGAGAGTGAAGGTGATGGAGCTTATCTACACCGGGACAGGTTAATGAGTAGTGGGCAGGTTACTGATAGTCTTGCAGATTGTAAGCCTAAGTTAAGGAGTCCATCAATGGATGAGAGTAAACCCATTGATTGTGCCCGTGAAAAGATTGGAGGGGGCAATATGTGCACTTCTGGAGTTGTTTGCAACACTTTGGCTGGTGCTTGTGAGTTTGAAAAGGCTGCTTCAGGCAGAAAATCTGAGAAGCTGGTAGTTGAAGAATCTTCCTCTTGTCCTCCCATTGATAAAGAGCTGCCTGGTGGTGCTACCTTAACGGACCAGCAACAACCTCCTGTTGCGGCAAATCATGCAGTGGCTTTAGATAAAAGTGCTGATGATGCTGTTGCTCTTTCTGGTGCTGATGAAGTTCTTTGTCCTGAAAATGATGACGACTCCAAGACCAAGAAGTCTGATAATTTGAGGGCTGGTAATTTGGACTTCAGTAACAGTGAAAAGAAAGAAAGTTCTAGTATTGCTGCTTCAAGCATTGATGAACGAGTTGCATCAACTGTTATCTCACTTGTCTCTGGCAATGGGGTTGATGATAACCTAGAAATAAAGCAGCCTCTTGAGGTTTGTCTTACTGGGTCAGCCAACAATCAGCTTCCGTGCAGTATTCCTCCTCAAGAAACTGAGCCATGTGCAAAGTCTTCTGGTTCTAAGATGTCTGGAGCTGATGCTGATGGAAAGGAGGAGCTTGCATCTTCTGCAGAGGCTTCTTCATTGGCTGTTACGGCTGAGCCACATGTTTCGGCTAAGCTCGACTTTGATTTAAATGAAGGCATCCCTGGAGATGATGGGAACCAAGGCGAGCAAGCTTCCTCAGCTGCACCAATATGTTCATCTGCAGTTCGCATGCCTAACCTGACTCCATATGCATCTCCCATGTTAAGTGGCTTGCCTAGTCCAATCACAGTGGCTGCTGCAGCGAAGGGACCGTTCGTTCCACCTGAAAATTTATTGAAGACTAAGGCTGAGCCTGGGTGGAAAGGTTCAGCTGCCACCAGTGCATTTCGCCCTGCTGAACCACGAAAGGTTCTTGAGATGCTACTTAGTACTTCTAATGTCCCAGCATCTGATGCTGCAGGGAAGCAGGGTCGTCCACCTTTGGACATCGATCTGAATATACCTGATGAGAGAGTACTTGAGGACATGGGTTCTCAGAGCTCTGCTCAGACAACAGGCTCTGAATCAGGAGTCATTAGCAATCAGGAGGCACCCACACGAACTGCTGGGGGACTTGATCTTGATTTAAATAGAATCGATGAGGGTACAGAAAATGGGCAATTCTTAGCAAGCACCAGCCAGAGGTTAGAGGTGCCACTTTTGCCAGTAAGACCAGCACCTGGAGGATTCTCTAATGGGGAGGCCAACATATTAAGGGACTTTGATCTTAATAATGGACCAGGACTTGATGAAGTTGGTTCAGAACCTGCACCAAGAAGCCAGCATGCCAAGAGCAGCAGCAGTCTGCCCTTCTTACCGCCATTAGCAGGCCTCAGAATGAACAATGCTGAAGTAGGAAATGTATCATCTTGGTTTCCTTCGGGTAATTCCTATCCAGCTGTTGCTATACCATCTTTCTTGCCTGATAGAGGGGAGCAGCCTTACCCTATTGTTGCAGCTCCAGGGACCCAGAGGATTTTGGGGTCAGTTACAGGTGGTGGCACATTTGGAAATGATATTTACAGAGGCCCAGTGCTTTCATCATCTCCAGCCATGGCCTTTTCCCCTGCTACGGCATTTCCATATGCTGGCTTCCCTTTTGGCTCCAGTTTTCCTCTCACGTCAACTTCCTTCACAGGTGGATCAACAGCCTATGTTGATTCATCATCTGGAGGTGCTTCATGCTTTCCTACCATTTCATCACAGCTTGTTGGACCAGCAGGTGCTGTCTCGTCCCATTATCCAAGGCCTTATGTTATAAGCCTTCCAGAAGGTAGTACTAGTGGAGGATCTGATAACAGTAGAAAGTGGGCCAGACAAGGTCTTGATCTCAACGCAGGTCCAGGGAGTGCAGATATGGAAGGAAAAGATGACAGATTGCCTTCAGCATCGAGACAACTCTTGGTTGCCCCTTCTCAGGCTTTTGTGGAGGACCAGGCAAGGATGTACCAGGTGCCTGGTGGGGGTCTGAAGAGGAAAGAGCCAGAAGGGGGTTGGGATGCAGATAGATCTGGTCACAAGCAACTTTCGTGGCAGTAAGGAGGTCTCAGGGGAACCCATTTCTTTGATGACTTGAGGATCTGGTGAGCCACCAGCTACTCTCTTTTTTTTTTCTCCTTCCCTTATGGCCGTGAAAGCGTAATAGTGTTTATTGTATATGGATTTTTCTATTCTGGTGCATATGGATGAGTTAGACCTTAATTTGCAGGCACAAGCGTTTGTGGACTCTCTTTCCTGTATTGCTTTTGCACTAAGTTATACACACACAATGTCACATGCGTCCTGGTGTTTGCCTCGAGGATGATGTGGAACTCTTTCAGAGGGAATCAAACCTTGTTGTAATTCATGTAAATGTTGAGATATGATGCTCCTTTAGAAACAATTTTCATGGCTTCAGCAGTTGCTTAGCTTCTTTTAGCATTTATGGGCATGCTTGCTGGTTTAGTCAAGGAGGGTAAATATATGGCTGGCCTTGGAGGATGGATGGTAAGTCACATCTATCTTACTATTTCAATTCTCTGTCATCTCTTCCACCAAAGCCACTGTAATTAAATGCACCTTGTTGGTCAGAGTAGTTTGTTACTTTGTTTGTATAATCTCTCCTGGGGGGTGGTATTGCAGCTTTACATGTCCGCCTGCATTGTTGCTCCAAAGAATTAACATTATAATGCTACATCAGTTAGACAATTAGATATGCCATCTAGGCACCTCTTCCAGTGGCACAGGACTCATCTTCCTTGTTTGAATTGCCAAGGCATGACCATGTGTCGTTTGTATTTTTAGTTTTATCGACTGTGCAACAATATAATCTCTCTTCCAAGTTTGGTCTGTTGAACTTTGTAATGTCCGAAGATTTGGCAGCCGAACATGTAGTGGTATGAGCTGTAGTTCAAACATGTTTTATATCTTATTGAATGTCAGTTACCTGAGCCATTTCATTCTTAGGGCAGATTTTGGAGGAGGATATAATCCGAAGGTTTGCTAAATGTAATCTCACTTCCAATTTTTTCTGGTGAACTTTGTCATGACAGAAGATTTTGCAGCCAACCATGTAGTGGTTTGAGCTGTAGTTAAAACATGTTTTATGTATTATTGAATGACAATGACTCGGGCCATTTTATTCTTAGGGCACGACTGGCAACTTTTATTTTTCTTGATTTTGCTTAGGATGGGTTTCAATGGCAGGTTTAAGTATTTGCTGGTGGATTTAAAGGTGCTGCATTTTCCCCCCTGTTTTTTTCATTACTCTCTTGGCAGAAATTGCATGCCATTTGGATGCTGTAAGCCTCTAACAAAGCAGTTCAGAGAAAATTAGTTCATCACATGTTTGCTATTTAGCATTTTTGAAAGTCCTGGTTTCTAGTCTCCACCATTACAGACTTCTGTTGCTGTCTTGCTTGTTATCAATCTTTTTGGTCTTTGGCATAATCCCTTTTTTACTATATCTCTTCGAGATCTGGTATGCATATCTGCCATGTGGTTCTTGTGTGTTCTGAATGCTGCATTTGTGTATATATCAATGAATCCAAGATTCTGGTGTTAAATGACTTCTTACAGTTACTTGTGTTTGATTGTGATCTTTAGGTGAGCTCAAGACATACTTCTAACTTAATGCATGGTATATATAATTGTCTCAAAGAAAGGAGTTCTGTGTTTGGTTGGGGATCTACCTTGCATAGTTTCGACAGCATTGAGTTGGATGGTGGAGTCAGAATGATTATATTTGTTTAGTTTTGTTTAAATTATACCGATGCTTTTGTAATTCTAATGCAATGTTGGATGGGACATAATTTCAGTACAAGTAGTCTAAGCCATTCATCTTTAAACATCTGGGATTTAGAATGAGGGCTAAACAAATGTTAATGACAGATTGTCTTTCCTTCAACTTGCTTGGCTGGTGTGAAGTGGAAAAGAATGAGCTGTATCCTTGGAACGCTTGTCCGAACTGTGCCACAAGATGTGTGATTCACTGCAATACATGCTGTGGGTGTTATGCATTGGGTCGTTTTTTGGTGATGATTTTTGAATTTGCATATGTTTATGTTTAATATTCCAAGTACACGACGAACGTCTGATTTGCCCATGGATATGCCAAGGAGGATCCAATTTTTGTGTATGTAATTGTTTTATTAACCACTTCGTTCACTGCAAGTAGCGCATGGGGAAAAATTGAACCATTGGTTTGCATTACCAGTTTTCTTCTTGATGTCATGCTGAAAAATCCGATCATGGTACCGCTGGGGCCGAGGAGCTGATTTTATGAGATGGTATTTATTATTATTGTTGAGGAGGTTGGGAGGTATTGAGCTACCTAATGGGAGAAGCCTTCCTTGGGGGCTTTTGAAGTTGCCCAATCTTGGTATTACTGGAGCAATCAAAGCTCGTCCGCTCCATAAATTATACAGATTGATGTATTACCAGAGGGTGGAATTCATGTTCTCCTCCAAGGGGAGGTCGTCTTTTTTCATTGTGTATGAGACATCGACCAACTATTCAAGCTTCAATCCACATTCTCCTCCAAGAAAATGAGGGATTTGTCCATTGGAGCATGCAGCGGATTTTGAGATGCTTCAGCTCAGTGTTATTTTTCATGTTTCATTCTGGTATTCCAGAATTGCCGAGATGTGGGATCTAAATGCTACCCTGGATCTCTCATATTTCCCTCTCAGTTCAGGCTAGCTTTCCCACTTCAATCATTACAAGGCTTGTTTGGTCGATGGCTCAGAACTCCCAACTGCCTATTTCCCGTACTTCTTTATCTAAAAGAATCGCGTGAAGGGAAAGGATTTGGTATTCTGCTTCCTCCTGTGGCAGCAGCTGTATTCACATATTATCTATTAAGCAGCCATCAGCACTTTCTGTCTCAGGCCAGTTGGTGGTCATATCTTGTTGCTACTCTGGATTTCGGCTTCAAGTTGTATCAAGTTTCTTTATTCTCTACGCTGTTTCTGCAGTCTCAGGTGCCTGTGAGTTCCTTTTGTCTCAATTGCTGCTGCTGTCGTCTCTACGACTGGGTTTTCCCGTTCATATAATGCAACCTTCATACCGTGTAATTTTCCTTTGGATACAGGATAGCTTCAGCTCCTTTTCTTCAAAAAGAAAACAAAGCTCAAGGCGCCCCCCCACGGGCAACGTCTGACTGACCCCATAGCTGTCCTCGCCCTTCAATCACGCAAAAGGGAGGGACACCAATGATAACGAACGAAAGTTTGGTCTCATTAAATAAAAAGCAAGCAGGATACAAAGGACGCGATCCCCGTGATGAGATGGATCCCCACACCCATATTGCCAGCCATAAAGTCTACAATTCCTTCGTGAGTTGCACCCATCACGTCCTTTTCCTTCTGACAAACACCTCACCTAACGAGACAAGCACAAAAAGCAAAAGAAAAAAGAAGGCCATGTCGTGGAAACGACGTCATGCGTGGGGTGGCCTTGCTTCCCACGTCCGCCCATTCAAACCGATGCGCTCTTCATGAAAGCGACCGGACTCGGTTTCCCTGTTGAGGTTGATGGTTTGTCGCCTCTACGTCTCCATCTTGCTTGCTGCGTGACGCCATGTTTGGATTTTTTGACTTGGAAAAATTGCGCCTCGGAGGATGCCGTCCACGACATGCAAATACCCTACTTCCGGGTGCTGAAAGATAGAGAGAGGACGGACGGGAGGGGGGGGGGATTGAAGTCAACAAAAGGAGCGGACGTCGTCATATTGAGATAGAAAAATATTTCCGCATGAAATTTTTATTGCCGTTTTGGTACTTTTTCCACATTAATTGGGTTTTGTAATCAAATGAAAATATGTGAAAAGTTGAATCCCCCCCCCCCCCCTCCCTACCCTGTCCAATGAGTTGCTTGTAGAATTACATGCAGAAAATGGGTTGCAATTGACACGTCACTGATGGGAGATAAAATGGATGGTCCTGCTCCAACACGGAACCACTCAAACCCGGACAAGCCCACCTACCACGGCATGAAACCGAGCCGGCCTCGACCGAAAGAGGTGACCTTGGCCGAAGACCGAGCCGATCTCGATCGAAGGAGGCAACCTCAGCTAAAGACCAAACCAACCTCGCTAAATGCATGCCACGATCTCCAAGTCCGTCCGGCCTCGGTCCGAGGCCAAGTCGACCTCAATCCTACCAACCTTAATTTCACCGTCTCCAAATCCCTCATTTAATATCTTGCGGATCCTCGGAACAAGACTGGAGAAATATCTTCTAAATCCTCATTGAAGGCCCCGTGGATCCTCAGAGCAAATCTGAAATGATGTCTCCTGGATCCTCCGTCGGCGGACTCAGTCTCCGTAATTCGTGCTGCTAGCTGATTACAATTCAGCCAAAAGGCTACAAGTAACAGCCAAAATCCTCACTCTATAAAAAGGAGGTAGGAAAAGGCCTTCGGCAAGCCAAAAAAAAAGATAGTAAAAGGTAGAAGAAAGCTATTCTAAACCCTTCCAAAAACCAAGCTAACTTAGCCATCGGAGGGCCTTCGTGCAAGTACCCTGGAGCTCAAAAGGTAGCCCTCTTTCTCCAACCCGGCCGATGTCTCCTCATCTTCTTCCGGCGTGATCACCCTCCGACCAGATTTCAACCACAATAGTCACCATCAATGCAAGTAGGTTTTTGGAACTGGTTTTAACTATAATTTTTTTGAATAAGGATTCAAAAAAATATCATGCCCCACTTGCGCAGGTCACGTGAGGCACCTAGTGCCTATGTGGGGGCCATATGAGGGAGAACACGGAGATCCTCCGCCGATGTGGGATCTTTCATTAGGATTTGGAAATGTTGATGCATTTTCGGTGGAACTGCTTGATTGCTTCGCTAAAATAACTTGGGCCCAGTTGCTCGGAAAGGACAGTGGGTTCAGGCCATTTTGGGACGGCCATAACACCCAAATTAGTTCCACAAACCTGAAATGATTAGGGGTGCTAATTTATTGGACGATTTTATTTGCAAGTTTTGAAGATTACCGTGCCCATTGAACAACACACCAAGATAAAGATGCAAGAAGCAAGGACGAAGAAAGAAAGTACAAAGGACATATAATAGTCAATTAGTCATGTCTGTTACAAGAATGTCGCAGATAGTTTCATTCTAATCCCTACGCAATCTTTATTTGGCTAACATGTTGAATACTAAATGTTAGCCCCCACATGAGTACAATTTGTTAGCCATGACATGACTCCCCAATCAGGCTAATCTATTATATAGATCTAAAATATAGGTCTATCGCAAAGTTCTCTATCCATTATATAAATGCTTGTATAAATCTTGATAGCTTACCGAGAAAACAAAAATCTCGCAAAGTCCGCACACTCAGACGGGCAATATATTAACAGGCCAAGCCCAAAGCCGAAGACCACCAAAGGTAACAAGACCACCCCAGACGAGGCCCGGCCTGGCCTGGAAAATCATACAAAAGCAAACCATGGAGGCCTATCCAAGTGGGCCTCCATGGTTACCAGTCAACATTATTTCAAAGGACCGTTGTGTCATGTGGATCCAGTGCTATGGCTTTTGGCAAAGACTGTAAGATGCAAGCTAATGAATGCATGATTTGATCCGAGTAACATGCACCATAATGCTAATCTATATCATCTAAGTGGGCCTGGGCTGGATAAGATGAGTTTGGGCTGCCCCAACTGCTGCTTAGGTAATAGTTTGGACGTGAGTCATGGCCTGTCCAAGATCAATGTCCATCCTTGGTAACCACGGATGCTAGACCCAAACATGACCTGATGGTAGGTTGAAAATTACCAGGCACTCCAGACTCGAGTCGACCCAAGTAACTGAATGATGCACCTGCTTGTGGTCCCTTGATATCCAAATGGGAGTGACAAAAGAAGCTAAGCACAATTTCATTCGTGATGTCTTAGTCTCCATTTTTTTCCTCTTTAATTAATAGGTATATGCCCTCTTGAATATAGAAAATTATATGAATCCAAGTTGCTATTTGTATATATAATCTTATAAAATACTTATTTTGCATGTATATCTTCTTCTTTCTTTTTTTCATACATATCTACTCCATCTCATGCAGTTAAGAAAGGAGTAGTTTAAAATTAAAATGATCGAAATATCATTAACAGATAGGTATATATATATATATATATATATAAAAGATATGTATGTAAATAACAATTTTTCATAAAAAATTTATATATTTTTCCATATTTAAGAGATTATAGTTCTCATTTTGCTGTTTGATGGGATCATTTTCACACGTCAAGTAATTCATCACAGATGGAGTGAAACACTCCGCGGTATTTTTTATTTCCATTCGAAAGTCGGAACCTAGGTGCTTCCTTTCCAAAAGATGTGGGCAGATACGAGAGTCCCAAATTATTTTTTTATGGGCCGGAAATTCGTTACTATGGTGTAACATCCCCTCAAAATTTGGAGTTATAACATCGCGCATGGCAGGTTGGATTCTCTATTTTCCCTATGTCTAGGTGGTCTTTTATTGGGGTTCAAGCCTGAAGTTTGGACTTAAATTTATACATGAATTATGGCAGTGGGGATGCCTGGGCCTGATGTTCAGTCATAAAATTGTTCTATTATGACCTACATGATGAAGATTCAATATACATAAAAAAATAAGTTATTAATAATATTATCTCCTAATGTAATTTTTTTCTCCATTGAGATAGTTTCCAATTTAGGATATAGGCAAGGTTAAATCCAGTTGGCTACCAATCCCAACTCTAAACCCCAAGATAGCCCTGATTCGTTGCCGATTTTTTGTCTTGTTTTTTGTTTCATAACTCTATCTAGGGATAGCATCGAGCTGGATATAGATCGGATAGGTCATTATCTGTATTTAGCTTGTAATTAAAAATCATATACCCATACCCACCTAGTATCTGTTTCAGGGTAGGGTAGGCTGGTAGAGTTAAAAGGAATGGTTGGACCTTGGGCAAAACAGCAAAAAAACAATCTTTTTAGGCATACAAATCAAATAAATAAAAAAGATTATAAAAATAGATCTCAATATTTTGCATAATATTAAACAAAATAAGAGACAGAGATACAAAACATATAATACTAAATTTTCAATAATAACAAATAAAAATATTATTTTTAGGAAGTAAAAAAATTAATAAAAGGATACATTGAAGTAGCTCAAATTTTTGGAAATGGAAACAAGAATCAATAATCATATCAAATAGTTCCGTAGCAACTGAAGCAAAAATATATGATCATAATATAGAAGGCAAAATAAAAAAAATAAAAAAATTGAATTACTATGGTGAATAGAAATTTGGGTGTGGGTGGGGAGTGACGGATCAACTGGCATCCGATCAGCTTGGGGAAAAGAGTGGGTGCGACACTGCAACCAGAGTTTCGTTGGAAAGAGTAAGGACAACAGGATGATCAAAGACATAAAACAAGCGAGTGGAGGGCAAAGGATAGGAAGGAGATTAATGAAGTTATACATATTTAGGTCAGATTCGAGGTGCTTTTTCTATTACCTGCATCTGCTCTAGTTCTGCTTCGAATTTTGAAATTAAGATTTGTACTTGCCGCCAATTCTAAATAGGTGGAGTAAATTCTATCTCACTAGAGTCGGATCGGATCATATATTTGATAGGATGAAGTAAATTATCGCCCCTAACTCCATTCTCTTCTATGTGGTTGGAGTGGCCATGTTAGCATCCAATAAGAATTGCTTTAAAGTTATGGAGCCCTACTATTCGTCGAGCAAAAAAAAACAAAAAAAAAAAAATTCATGCCAATGGCATGAGAAAATGGAGGTGGTAATATTGGGCATTAATTTTGGCGACGTTCCACGTGTCAATAGGTTTTGTTTCCAGTGTGGTGGAAGGATCGGACCCGGAAGCAATTTTTTTTTTTTTTTTTTGTGGTAAAAAACGACATTCATATAGCTCTTACATAATTGCAGCCTGCCAAGTCAGAAGCAATAAAATGATACAGGGGGAATAGGAATCTCAGTGAGATTAGTCCAAGAAATCTCACCAGAGTGTCTAGCCACGTAGAAGGCTACTCAGTTTGCAGCTCTGTTTGTAAAGAAAGCCAAACCTCTGGCCAGCCTGCGAGTCTCACAAATCAGTAGGTGACTGTCCCCGTATCAATCAGCTTTCAGTATCCAATCGATCACCGTGGTGGAATCTTCCTCGAGATATACTGTCTACACCCAGTGTCCCCCTAGCATAAGAGATGCTCTTTCATGCTGCCCGAAGTTCTGCCTCAATGACTGTCAATCCGGGTGCGACAACCACCTGCCGCCACCAGACTGCTATGGTAGTCTCTGATCACAAATCTCATAGCTCCATATGCTCCATCCACCAACACACCGTCATCAAGTTCACTTTAAGATGACTAAGGGGTGGGGTCATCCAAGAAAAAAAGGTAAATTTGGGCGCTAAAGAAACAGAATGGATGTCTCAGATATTTCTGGCTATCCCAGAGAAACTTAACGTGATACGCAAAGTTCTGTCCACCACTGCCCTCAGGGCCGCTTCAGTGTCTTTGAAGAGACGGATATCCCTGTCCAACTATAGATCATAGGCTAGGTATGCCCTCTGATATTCTTCTCAATTGTACCCGTTCTACTCGTGACCCGGAAGCAGTTTTCAGAAACTTGCACGAAGCTAGACTTTCTTATCCTCGACAGCGTCAAATCAGGAACCGTCATGGGCTTTAAAATATGGTTTCAATTATTGTTGACAACTTGCCTCCGCAGATGACGGGGAGAAGCAAATGCAGACGCGTCTACGGTCCACAACACCGCCCTTTAAAATCATGTCAAATGACACCTTGACAAAAGATATTTCAGCAGTGTTTGGCGACCACAAAATTCTTGTAACAGAGAGCTGGAGAACTGATTGCGTCCCTTGTTAGTTGATGGGTTTAAATTCCCTTGATGTCAAACAAGTTAGCTGGCTTGCTTTTAAATTTTTGAAAAATATCTCAAATATTTAAATTATAGCTAAAATTAAATCGAATACTAATAATATAAATACAGATGTTAGTTAAATACAATATATATAATATAAATATAAATACAAATTGGATAATTAAACTTTATGCCTACAGAATGAAAAATATTACTAAGTAGATGATAAATTAAATTAATACCATATTAATATGATCATTTATTTTCCTAAAAATTTATAAGTACTATATAAAATTAAATATAATTATAAATAAAATCGGATATTCGGATACGAATTGAATAGTTGTCTATTCATTTTTTTAGAAATATGAATATGGATACAAATGTGGATTAGGATATAAAAATAAATCTAAATGAATATTATCTAATCCACTTTTATCTCTAATTTAAATTTTATTTGTACATATACTACTAGTTTAGCTAGAATGGCAGCATAGTCACTTTTTGTAATTTTTTTTAAAAATTTGCTCAGATCCAAATTACGTAGCTCAAAAAAATAAAATTAAAAATTATTTTTCTATAAATTATATATATTTGGTATGAATGTTCAACAAAATTAGCATTTCTCCGGAACGCTCGATGAGATAAAAAAACAACTGATCCACAGCTTTGTTTGTCTTTAGATAGATATAAAAAGTCGTGTTTTCTTTCGAATCTCAGGATGAAAAACTGAAAAAGGTCACGAGAGGAGAGAGAGAGAGCGAGCGGGGGAAAAAAAATGCGCTTCGGGATATGAACTTTGACGAACAGAGAGTGGGAAGACTAAGAGCGAGTGGGGGGAACAAAAATAAAAGAAATCCATCAGCTTGGACCACGAAAAAGACACCAAAGCGTTTAAAGACCACCGAGCGCCGGCCACGAACCAAGGCTGACTCTGTTCTTTCCTTTCCTCTGCTCTTCCTTGAAACTCTCTCTGCGCTCCCTCCCTAGTCCCTACCTCACCTCCCATCCCCATACCTTAGCTCCTCTCGTCATCCCAAAGTCCAAACCACCACCATAAAACATAGATGGGGACTATTCACCACCACCACCACCACCACCAACCCAGCAGTTTCCCCACCAAGAAACTCATAACCGGAGCTCTCTATGCCCTCCTTCCCTTGGCTCTCCTCCGTGTATATCTCTTCTCCATCCCCTTAAACCAACCCGAACTCACCAACAATACTCAAACCCAAGAAACCTCCTCCCCCTCCATCCCTTCCTCTCAAGGTAATTCAAACGCCCTGCTCTCCTGCTCTCAAATCCTCCTCTTATCAGCTGTGTAAAGCTAGAGCTAACTATGTAACACTTTCTCGCATATATCCTTTAATTTGCAGCAGCGGAAGGAGTTGAACAGAGGCATAGCCCGAGAAGTCCCCGGTGCGACTACTCCGATGGCCGGTGGGTGCCGGACTCACGCGGGCCTCGATACAACGGCACCAGCTGCAGCACCATCAAAGATGGCCAGAATTGCATGGCCCATGGCCGGCCCGACGCCGGCTACCTCTACTGGCGGTGGCAGCCTAACCAGTGCCAGCTCCCCGGCTTCGATCCCGTGTCATTCCTCCAGCTGATCCAAAACGAACACCTGGCTTTTCGTCGGCGACTCCATGGCCCGGAATCAGGTAGAGTCCCTCCTCTGCCTCCTTTCCACCGCAACGCCGCCTGAGCTTGTCCACCGAGACGGGCAGGAAAACATATTCCGGCGGTGGGTCTTCCATGACTACAATGCCACCATCTCGGTCTTTTGGTGCCCGTTCCTCGTTAAGGGGATCGAGAAGTCGGCGGCTTCGGGCCTAAATCACAACAAGCTGTACCTAGACTCGCCGGACGAGCGGTGGGCGTCGGAGTTGGATCAAATGGACATGGTGGTCTTCTCGGTTGGGCACTGGTTCCTCCACCCGGCTATCTACTACGAGAATGAGTTAGTCCTTGGCTGCCACCATTGCCCTGAATCCAATCACACCGAGATCGGTTTCTTCGATGTCTTTCGAAGGGCATTCAAGACTACACTCAAGGTGGCGAGCAGTCGATATTGGTCATCGCCGGCTTCCTCCGAGAAGCTCGTGGTGGTGACGACCTTCTCGCCGGCACACTTTGAAGGGGAGTGGGATAAATTTGGCGCTTGTCCAAAGAAAGAGCCTTACAAAGAAGGCGAGAAGGAGATGGAATACATGGACGCCGAGATGAGGAAGATCGAGGTCGAGGAGGTGGCGGCGGCCGCGAAGGAGGCGGCGGAGAGCGGAGGGAGGTTAAGGATTGAAGCACTGGACGTGACCAAACAGGCGTTGCTGAGGCCGGACGGCCACCCAGGGCCTTACATGTATCCAAATCCGTTCGCTGATGGAATAAAAGGGAAGGTCCAGAACGACTGCGTGCATTGGTGCTTGCCGGGGCCAATCGATACTTGGAATGAGATATTGATGGAGATGATAAGGAGATGGAAAGAAAAGAGTAGCTGAAGAAGAGGAAGTCATCCTGGTGGTTTTGTTTGTTGCCAGTGATTTGAGAGAAGGAAGATTGGATTGAATTAATTCATTTTTATCTACGTTTTTTTTTTTTTTTTTGTTGTTCAATCTTGATTAAAGATATGAAGCAAGAGAGCTGGGGAAGCTTTTATGAGCTGCAACATTGAAGCTTTACCGGGAAAGGTTATGGTTCATATGTTATTATGAGGTTGGTGAGGGCTTGAGTTGAGCTTTTCGCATCCAAAGCTGAACGCCTCCGGACCACAATACTTTGGTCTAAAGTGGAAATCCAGCTGTCTCACAGGAAGCATTTCTTCCATCTACATTGGATTGAAGAAGGCCATTTGTCTAGGATACTGCCTTGGATTTGGAAGCTGGCCTCTTTATTTGGTGGCAGCAGAGATCATGTAGTTCGTAGGTTCAGTAGCCATGGGAAAAAAAGGGTTTTCGTAAAGCTCAGTAGTCCAAACAGTAGTTGATTTACCCAATAAAATTCGGAAATGGTTCTGATGAGAGTGGCAGTAGTTGAGTTCACTAGAGTGAGTTTTGATGGGATGTCAGTGTCGGAAGAGTCGCTGACAAATATTTTTGGTGTGCTCTGCAGAGGACATCATATTTCTACAGAAAGATGAACACCGCTGCTGACTAGATGGCTTCTTTCAGAGCCTGTCGCTCTAGAGGTTTCATTTGGATGGACCATGGATTGGTTTCTACTCTATTGTATAATCTTTTTTTTTCCAATTTTGTTAGCTGCATTCACATCTAGCAGGTGTAAGCCGCTATTGTACTAGAACAAAAAAAAAAAAGAAGAAGCATTTTTGGGCTACCACGGACTTACAGCCAATGTGAAAGGATTATTATGAACTTAAAATTTGGATTTGTATGCAGCAATTCTATTATGTTGTCTAGCTGCATTTGCTATTATTGCTATTTGTCTCTGCGTGTATAGTATTGGAAGCAATAATAGAGGATACATTGGAATTTGATAGCTAAGATGGCTTTTGGAGGATGATACTGCATTTGCTTGAGATATCTCAAACAGGTTGGGCGAGGCACATATGTAAAATTTCCCTTCTTGTTTGCTTTTATAGCATATAATGGTTTAGAGATAAGTAGTAAAAGTACAAATATGCTATAATGGAAGGTATTTATTTATCAATTAGAATTAATAATGAATCTATTGGTAAATGTCAAATTTAATTGGTAAATAATGAATCTCTCGGTAAATAGAATTAATTTATTGGTAAATAGATCTAATTCAAGTTAAGAATTCTGGTCAGTTTAACCAGTTTAAATATGTTTAATAAATAAGTCATTTTGGATTGACCTGGTTACGAGTCGATTCATTTGAACCTGTTTATATGGCTGATTTGGTTGGGTTGAGCCTCTGAGTTAGTGGGTTGGTAGAGGTCATTGTTGCAGATTGGGGCAACCTAGGCATGGAATAAGATAGGTCAGGTTAGGGGAATTTCCAATCCTTTTCCCTTTTATTCTCTTCTCTTGTTCTTCCTTCTCTCAGCTCTCCCTTTTCATTTCAATTTCTAATGGCATGAAAACCTAGGCCTAGGCATGGCCTTTCCTCCCTTAGCCAACCTAAGTTTATCTTCTCATTCTCCCTCCATCCCTCTCTCTCTTTTTTTCTTTTCCTCTTTTTCATTTGGATTTTGGATATTACATGAAATCCTAGTTTACTGCAGCCATCCGTATTTTAACAGCTCCTGAGCTGAGCTCAGCTGTGCCCTGTGGCCAATCCATGTCTAAATTACTTGTGAACAATTAATTATACGCGAGTCTCCCTCAAATCTCCTGAACCGAGCCATCTCTCAAGCCACTCGAATTGACTTTGCGTTGGGGACACCTAACTGGGCCCAGAAAACTACGTGCGGCCTAGGGCTATCAATGGGCCGGGTCGGCCCGAAAGGCCAGCTTTGAGAGCACCGGGCCGAGCTTCGGCGTGGATATTTATAAACCTGGTCGTACGTTGGGGGGTAGGCCTTCAAAATTTGGGTGAACTCGAGCTAGACCAGGCCCATCCACAACTCTAATTTGCTTTGAACAGTGGACGACACACAAAAGTGCAAGATCCATTGCCAACTAAGTAATGTCTTGTTGTCTCTCTTTTATGGAGATGCTACCTCTGCTCTTTGTCCAAATCCATTCAGCAGACTTGCTTAATGTAATCATTCCCCAACTCTAGACGATCGACATTTTGGTTTTAGGTCTATCATGAAGGCAAAGCCCGAGCGTTTTTTGAGTCCCCTCATAGCATGAGAGGCACTTAAGCCTTTGATAATCCAATACAAAATACTTCCCTTTATCATCTTTGTCATCATACTTCAAGCCCCTATAAGCAGAGGACCAGAATCCTTGACAGGATGCAGTGATAAATCTCAATCTTAGAAGGCATAAGTATGTCCCCATCGCCTTTCGCAGAAGAAGTAAAAGAGTCGCCAATCTTCTCCTGGGTTAAAATCTAGTGCATGTCCCGGCAGTGCTTGCACCATTTGAGAGTTAAATAGCGGAGTCAAGATCCATACAAAGGAGTTTGCACATATCACGCTCGACGTGTGGTTTAAACTTGCAGCTTCCATCTCCCATGCAAGGTTTTTCCTTGTGAAGTTCACAAGCAGATTAATGGGTAATGACCAAAAGCACTTTCATTAGAATCTATGGCCAGACTTTCATAAGAAGCATACCAATGATATGCCAATGATGTTCTCATCTTTAGAAGCATGGAGTCATCAGAGTTTATCACTAGCATTAGAATCCCCTACTAATTGTACATGATAATCCGAAGCGGATCCAAAGTAATCAGATCACCATGATGTTTCTTTGGTATTATTATATGAACATTAACTATAATTAACGTCGATCCTCTGGTATGGCATTTCAACTACCCAACAAGTTATAACGACACAAAAAAAAAGTTGTGTAATTTTTTTTTTTTACCTACTTTGATTTTCTCTAATTGCGGCCAAGAGATAAAGGTATCTATTATTTTTAAACAATTTTAAGAAAATTACAGAGTACAAGAAGTAATATAACGAAACAGCAAGGATAAAAAAGAACAACGAAACCTTACAAAGCTAATGAAAATGAATCGACGCTCCAGCACCCATTTTTAAAGCCACTGTAGCACCACTCTTCAATATGTCGAGCTATTGAGTATTTTCTCATATGTCTTAATACCTTCTTGCAATCCTCTTCACTTTTAGAGACAACATAAGCTTAGCTCATATGCGAGAACCCATACAGACATGCGTTTAGTCTCATATTGACTATGCAATAGATAGATCCTGCATACTTATACAAACCAAAGAATTTAAATAATACTCTCCAACTAGCTTTTTGACATATGAGGAAGTGGATGAGTCACAGAGTTTAAAAAGGAACAAGAGAGGGAGTGGGTTATGGGATACTTTCCCTCTCCCATTCATGCTTGGGTATAGGTCAAAGGTGTAGGGCCTCACCCCCCAAGTCCTTGCACCTCAATATTTTCCCACTGGAAAACTTGCTTCCATCTCTCTCCTAATACATCAAACACTAGAGTATCAAGAGATCACAGTCCAATCTCATCAGGTAAGTTCAAGTCCAAGAGAAGCTCTATTCCATTTCCATGTAAACTTTTCTTAGTGATAGGCTTCGTAAGTATATTAGCTGAATTTTTGTTGGGACGAATAGAGACTTTATTGTCCTCTACAATACAAAAAATTATTAGGTGGAGTAGGACTATCGTGGATCTAGGATGAAATCCTTCTATTTTACTCTTTCTTCTTTTTATGTGTAATAGCAGCACGAGCTAGAATGATTTCATATAAAGGGCACAACCAAAGCCCTTTGCCATGACAACTATGATGCAAGGTCCCTCTCCAAAGCCCTCCTCTCAATCAACTACATATAAGCAAGGCCCCAGCAAGTCAACTAAAAATTGGGGTGGGATTAGATGGGTTTAGAGGCATAAACCACATTAAGTTTGGGTTGAAATTTAATAATACTCATGTACGTTCCTATAAAACTAAAATCTATATTGTCTTCTTATATTGTGAATACTAGTTTATTTTATTTTACTTTTAGATTATACTCACTAGTATATATATAATCCGCATAGTGCGCAGGGTGCAATTTTTTTCCAACTATTTTTGAATGCAATACAGAATAGATATCATAGAATAGATAACAAAATAGAAAAGAATATAACAAATATAAGAGCTTAATTTTTTATAAAAATAAATTTTTGATATTAATTTTATGATATACTCGCTATACAAAAGTTTTAATAGTATATCCATATCTATCAATATACAAAAATACTATACTACAATAAAATAATAAAATTATGATCCAACATGCAATAATAAGAAATAGAAAAATACTGCATTTAGAAAATATGTAAATGCAATATATAGAGGTCAATAATGGTTGTACTTTTATTTTTAGGGTTCATTTGGTTGGAATATATAAGATCATGGGGTAAATATCTGATGATTCCTAAGCATCATTTATTTGAAAAACATAGTTGTGGGGGAAAATAAATTTTACCATGTTTGGTTGGTAGAAAAATTATCCCAAAAAATAACACTAGAAAAAAGATTACTACATTTTGTTGAAAGTAATATTGTTTAGGAATATTGCCAAATTTTGAACAATACCATTGAATTAAAAGGGGTATTTACTAAATCTTTTACATACATGTTCAATATTATATTAGGCATAATTAATCATACTTGTTTTTTCTATGTTTTGAGTTGGGATTATTATGAGAGTGATGATATTAAAAAGGGCATTAGTGGATTTCAATGAAAAAACAAAGGATATCTCCATCAAGCGGTGGCAATTTTAGGTTACCTCTACTCGTTAATCTAATATGGGAAAACAAATACCACCCTTCTAATGGTATTTGTTTTACATTCTATCACAATAAAATAGGGGTGAAACCCATCATTTATTTTACTATATATTGTATCATCTTTTCATACCAAATATGGTAATTTGATATAAGATTTAGTTTTTTCTATGCGAGATTATATCAAACGATCTTTTAAGATCATAAAAATATAGTAGAAATTAACAAAATCTTAAATGTAATCTAATAACCCATGAGGATATGGGCAGGATATCAACGTCATATATTAAGAAGATATGGTTATTAATAATATCATTAATTTTTGTATTAATTTAATATTAATAAACTCTTTATTTAACACAATTTAATAAGCTAATAATTTTTTTATTAATAATATTATATCATTATATTATTATATTTTACTAAAGAACAGTATTAAATAAGAATTTTATTTATTATTCAAAATAAAAAATTCTATTTATAATGTTATTTGTATGGACATCCACATCGAGTAGGGAGCTATGCATAAACAAACGACTTTAATGGAATTCTTGCCAAAACTTTCGACAAACCGTATCCTTATGAGCTGTGGGTTGGACCGGAACAGAAAAAAACAAAAAAAGAAAAAGAAAAAGACACGAGGTAAGTTTACCGCGTCCGTCAATGCACCCGCGGCTTTCTGAAATTTTCTTTCGAGGCTTCCGGCGATCACGTCGTGAGCGCGCCCCATGCATGCCCCGGTCAAAATCCTCCCATCGTGGACCAATGGTTTATAGTCCTCAAAGCTCTTTATATAAGGAAAGTTTTTTTATTCCCTTGGCCATTCCATCTGTCGCCATGGCACTAAAATCTCCAAATACTTGCTCTGATCTCAAGTGGGATTCATTGTATTCCACCTTGCCCACAAACACCACCATCATTTCTTTTCCTCCTCCTCCTCCTCCTCTTCCTCCTCCTCCTCCTATATATACATAATTAAAGAGTTCATTCCTTACCCCTCCCACCACCAGGATGAGTTCAAGGAAAACCAGGTCCTTCTTTTTATGGCCGCTCGTGGCTTCCGCCTGCTTTCTTCTTTCTGTTGCCTTCTTTCCTAATAACCCTTACAAGGTCACCCCACAAAAAGATCTCGATCAAAGAGAAGACCCAAAACAAAAGCTTACTTCGCATAACTCTACCAAAGGTATGATTCTCGAGAAAACAAATGATTCTTATTTATCTTTTCTGATTACTATCGAAATGGTTTATTTGATTAATATATATTTGAATATGCAGCCTTTTAGTTTGGATTGATGATGACTGGTTTTATTGTGCAGTTAAAATGGGTTGTGATTTTTCCAAAGGTAAATGGGTACCAGATTCTGGAGGACCTGCTTACACTAACGCTACGTGCCGGACCCTGATGGAGTCCAAGGACTGTCTGAAGTATGGGAAAGACACAGACTATCTGAATTGGAGGTGGAAGCCCAACGGCTGCGAGTTGCCAAGATTCGAGGCTAGGATGTTTCTTGACATTGTTAGAGGGAAGAGGATGGCCTTCGCCGGCGACTCGGTCGCCCGGAATCAGTTAGAATCGCTTCTGTGCTTACTCTCTGAGGTGACAACTGGAGTTCCTCTTCCTTTCACTTTTATTTAGATCACCATCTTATATTTTTTTTCTCGAAGTTCAGTAGATTTTAATACTGGAATTTTTGAGCCTTTGACGTCGATAAAGATGCGTAAGATAAATGTAACATCTTGTTAAAAAATGATAAAAATGCTTATGATGACAGCCATTGCATATTCCTTGGAAACATTACCATAGAGAGGGCATGGCCAAATTAGTTATAATTAAACTAGGTCATCAGACATATATATAAATCAATGATTGATATATACCATGCTCCATAATTTAGGATATGTGCAATTCCTATTAAAAAAATCGAAATGTTACGAAGCGTTGTAACCCTGTGAATGAAATGATCATTTCATGCACAATTTTTCAATAACAAAAAGGGAAAATGTTTGGCAAATTCGTTTCTGTAAATAATCAAAAACTTGAATTTTGGTTTATATGCATTTAAATTATGTCAAGCTCCATAATATAGAGTAGATGGTCAATATGGATCGCTCATAAAGCATAACGAATTTAGTCGTGTCCTCGGAATATTAAAGCCATACTTTTATAATATTTTTATACAACAGTCCCAGCTGTTAACAAGAAAACAGCTAATTTACACAAAACAGATATCAGTTTTTATGTTAATATTAATAAACTATATTAACATTCTTTAATTAAACGGTATTGTAGAAATATATTAAATTAATTGATAATCATAAAAAGTACCATTAAAAGATGCCCTTAAGGTATCTGCTACTATTAATGACTCTATAAATACTGTCAAGATATAGGGTTACTAAATTTATTTAAAAAACAATAATTCCAAAAGAGGAATAGGTGCACTGCATCATCAGATACGAATAAAATGTGGAGATTATGGAAAATTTATTATGGTGGTCATATTACCAACAGAAAATTTATTATGGTTGTCAAGGTCTATTAGGGAAGGTGGAAGCCTGCTGTCTTTGTTCGACTTGGCACCTGGGAGAAAAGTTGACGCTTCTTATTTGGAATACTCACATGTAGAAGGTTGGAAAAAAAATAGCTCCCTCGATCCGGTGATCACGGGAAAAGAAAGCACGGGGAAGTTGAATTGATCACTATATGTGACTTCTTTTACTACTTCGTGATATTTGCTTCCTCACCAACTTTCACTTCATTGAACCTGGGGAAGAGATGCCTTCTGTTTTTTCATCCCATGGAAGTCCATGGTGGTTCAGCATTTCCTTTAAATTATCTTTTCAATTGGTTTGGATCACCAGAGAGTTGCCTTTCTACATAGCACTCCATAGGAATCGAATTTTTCTTCTAGTCTCAGCAATTTTTGGATACTTTGAAGGAAAGAGTCTTTGGTTGAACACTTCAGTAGGGGAAAAATTGGATCATACAAATAAGTCCAGAAAATCTGAAATTGATTATAATATTCTATAGTTCAGGATACGAAACCAATCTCCTGTATCAAACTGACAATAGAAATTCAGAAGATTATTGCCCTTGCATTTTGTCTCTCTTGTATAGGACCTCCTTGGGAGAATGACTTCATTAGATCACATCATGCTAGATTTGCTTCCACAAATTGTTGCCAATGGTTTGGCTTTATGTTGGTTTATTATCTGCCTGACCATCATCGACAAGAACATTCAAAAGAATACGCGTACATGAATATGGTTAGCCTTCTGCCAATCAATTATTGGCGATATGGACCTTACCCAGGTGCTAGTTATATAGGAGAAGTATATGAAAAAGAAAATGCTGCCCTCTAGAAGTACAAAAGCCGAAAATCTATAGTTGAAGAATAAGAAAATAATAAATCGAGAATAAATCAGTGAGGAACGATCGATTAACACTTAGATTCAGATTTACAATACTATTTTGGTTCAAACCTCAAAAACCAACATATTTGAAGGGGCAGATTACTAAATAGAAAATCAAATTTTAGTTCTTTGTCCCAGGATACTATGAACCCTATGTAAGAACAAGCTGATTCTGATCAATTTAATGAAACTTTCTCAAAAAGCAGACAGACAAAATTGCCTCTCAGTAATCAACTTGGAAATTTATGGTGAATGCTGACCAGAAGTTACATTTTTTTTTAAAAAAAAAAATATTTGAGTTTTTTGAAGTTGATAGTGATCTGCTTGCTACTGGTCTTCATATTAGGAGGAAATCAATCTTTAATTTCTATCACTAAATCTACATTATATAAAGTAAACTTTGGCAATCTACTACATATATTCTCCACCACCAATCTTTCAAGATCAACAATCAAGCATTGTCATTGCTCTTTGCAAGCATTCAGTAAGATTTGCACTGTCAGCTTCTCGTCCGGTATACTTCTAGAAAGCCTCTCTCTCTCTCTGTGCGCGTGCGTGTGTGAAATAATGTTGGAAATCCTTATTTCACCATGATTTTAGGTTGACCATTACTAAGGCCAATAAAGCTTGAATATTTAGTGACAGTCATAAAAAATATAGGGATTTTTAATGCAATCAGTAGAATAACTGCCCAGTTATGCTATTGTCTAGTGAAGAGGTGGACAAATAGTTCCTGCGACCAACTATATTTATGACTTCCATAACTTTATTGAAATCATACCTCTTGTTAAACACAACCATTCACTAATAACGTAAATCGGGTCTTTCAATAATTTTGCTCCTCATCCTTCTTCCCCTTTTTGGACTAATATTGCCTTCCCATCTCGTAAAATATGCTCAATTTTCCAGCAAGTTTAGAAGCTATGTGAATTAAAAGTATAAAAAAGATGAAATTGTGGTCGGTGATGTAATTTTTTCTCTGCTCCCCTACTGTAGTCCAGCTAGCATCTGCTTCTTTAACAATTTCGAATCAACATTTTTTCATATTCTATTTAATTAGAAGAATAATGTTTGTAAATCATTTTAACTACATCAAAATTAGATGCAAATGAAAAGTCAGAGTATCGTAAGAGTATCATAATATCCTACAGAGGAGTGCTAACATTCCAAGACAATTCTTTTTTCATAATGTAAATTTTGAATCTAATATACAATAAATGCATCCCCTTTCGGCAAAACAAAAACCAATTATGCGAAATATGGTTTGTAGAATCTCTTTCCTTTAATTCTTGTTGTTTAAATAGATAATCAAAGAATTCAATTTATTCAATGACCAAGAATAGCAACAAAATGCAAGTTGAATAGGACAAATAACTGAATCGATCAGCTCACTTGGAATGCCCTTAAATTCCACTAATAAAGAAACTAGAGCAAATGCACTATATCCAATCATAGTCCATATATTACATAACTAATGATAATTCTTGAATCGATTTACAGGTGGAGACTCCATTAGATGTGGACAAGGATGCTGAAGACAAATTCCGGACTTGGTACTTCAAATCTTATGACTTCACCGTCATGAAGCTGTGGACCAGATTTTTAGTAGAAGAAACAGAGAGAATGATCAATGGATCAGCCTCTGGGGTGTTTGATTTGCACTTAGACAGGATCAACACCAAATGGACCGAGAAACTTCCTTTGATCAACTATCTTGTCATCTCTGATAGTCATTGGTTCTTCAGGAAAAATTATCTCTATGAGGGAGGCAAGCTTATTGGGTGTACGTTCTGCTCAGAGGCAAATCTTACAGATCTAGGAATCAACTATGCTGTGCAGAGGGCCTTCAGAACAGCACTCAAATATCTAAGTAAATGTGAAAAATGTGAGGGGCTACTCACCTTCTTACGTACTTTTACACCAGCACATTTCGAGAATGGGACTTGGAATTCTGGAGGGGATTGCAAAAGGATTAGACCAGCGAATGAAGGGGATGTGAGCTTCAGTGGGACCGATTGGGAACTTAGGAACGCTCAAGTGGAGGAGGTGAAGAAATTGCAAGTAGAAAAGCCAAAAGGAGCAAAACATTTCATGCTTTTGGATGTGACTAGGGCTATGACGATGCGGCCTGATGCACACCCTGGGTCACATTGGAACAATAAATGGATGGGAGGCTACAATGACTGTTTGCATTGGTGCCTTCCAGGGCCAATCGACATGTGGAATGAACTGTTGTTTGCACTGTTGAAGGAAGACACACCTTAGCAATCATCAAGTGGCTGAACTTCTACAATGATAATGATACTCATATTTTTTAGTGCCCCGACATTTGGCCCAAATTTGAAACTAAATTAGAGAACCTCATATGTGCTGCCCTCCAGTCCATCTGGGCTGAAATAGGCTAAAATTTTGCATGACAGGTGCTACAAAGTTAACAAGGAGCACAAAGGTATGAAAAGTTTTTTTTTTCCTTCACAAAAAATAACAAGACAGAGATATGATGATTCTCAGAATAATATTACTAGTTTCATATGCATGTCAGAAAAAGAACTAGCAATAAAAACCATTTAGTCAGTATCACTTACAAATGAGAACTTTTGCACAACACATACTGAAGCCTCCATAATTTAGAGGAAGCACTTTATCCTGGGGGGTTAAAAGCTTGCTACTAGTAATATCTTGCTTTGTCCTTCAGAAAGGTCAAGAATGCAGACCTCCTTTCTTGTCATTAGTTTGATGTAGAAGGAATTTTGATTAGCAGATGTAACAAGACTGCTTCCATACAAGACACCTACTAAGATGTAGTTTTGTGTTTCCACTGGAAATTTTCGATGCTAGAGCAAATACTACCTGCCAATTATGCTTGATTAGTGACTTAAAAGCCAAATACATATCTCAGTTATTAATGTAAAAAAGAGAAATCAAATTTAGAATGTTGCATTAAATTAGTGAATTACCTAACTAGACAAATAATCCACCTTTCCCATTTACTTGCTAATTCAGAATTGCAGCTGGAAATAATTGAAAACCAGACTCATATATTTATAATCAAATAGTAAACTTTATCTCTACACTCAAAACAATCAAAAATGTTAAAAATATATCTAACCATTTATTTGAAAAATATCAGATGTTTCTCAACTATGTGCTGAGGTCTGAGGTTTCTTAGTATATAAAAGTCAAGGTATACTTTCTAAATTAGTTTTCCAGAATTCTATTTGTTTATTAACTGGTGTACTAAAAATTCACAAGCATAAGGAATATCAGACAAGAAATCCTTACTCCCCATACACCATATATTTTGACAAGAGGTGCCTATTGAGTTGATATTGGATTCACAGCTGATTAGCTATTCATATTGGGATCCATCAAAATATTGCATTCCGCATCAATTTTCAGATGGAAATCTCATTCTTTGTGAAGATAGTGTAAATTCTTAACACAAATATAGCAAAAATCCTTGGACAGAATCAAGATGGGACTAATACAGGGCCATATCAAAGCTCTGGGTATGATCGTTATTCACTTGTTACACATATGATGAATTTCCAGATGAAACCTGCTAGGTTTCTTGAACCAATTTAGTTTTTCCAGCATAAAGAAATTTGTTAATGATTTGATTTTTCTTTCCTGACTTTCCAGATTTTTCATTCTTCTTTTTAAACCTTATGGGGAATTTTGTTGGTTCCATCTGAAAGTTTATCTTAAAAAATTTTATTAACATATCCAATTCCTATGAAAACCCGATCTTGTTTAAAATCCTTTCCAGTATATCCAAATGGATATTTTGCTCTTACCATAAGAAAAAAAAAATATTTTGTCTACATGTTCTTCTTTATGTTACTCCAAAGGTACTTGAGAACAACTTGCTAGGAATTCAGTGCCTGCTGCTGAAAATGTCCTGCTTCCAACAACTAACAATTGAAGTGGGACTTGTCTAATACCTCATCACACTATACTTCCCTTTGTTGAGCCTTATATAGCTTCACATACTCTTGGACTATGCAGATAACTTGTACATTGAGGCATTATTTGGATGACGGAAGCCACTTTCCACAGATAACATCTGACTGGTTGCAGATTATGCCCAGAGGTGAGGAAAGGGAGGAGATAAGGGTAACCGTTGATTTCCAATCCTGATTTTTTGTAAGGATACTGAAAATCACCTTGGAACTGAATTTTGTTGTTCCAGAAAATGAGGAAATTTACATGAGATGGCTTGATCCATTTTTGCTTCCTTTTTTCCTTTGCCTCTATACAGGGAAATACCACCAATCCAGAGTTTTCAGAGGATAGCAACTTCTATCATCCAAATAAGCTCAAAATGCCCAAATGCCTGTCTTTCAGCATAGCGGCTGGTGTATGGGTGCCTTAACAAATTAAAAAGATCAAGCACACACTTTGACAGCTTAAAACTCTTCTTAACCTCCCCCACCTTTATAGGTATTTTGCAGCTGTAGAGAAGCAATCAGGCTTTGCAATAATGCATCCAAATGCAGGACTGGCATGGGGTTTGGGTTTTTGAAACCCATCCACGTAGGGAGAGAAGAAGAAAGAGAAAAAAAAAAGAAAGGAAGGAAATACGAAGAAAAAGGAAAAAAAGTGAAAGGAGAGAAGAAGAAGAAAAGGAACAAAAGAAAGGAATGGAGAAGAAAACGTAAGAAGGAAAGAAAGGAAGGAGAAGAAAAAGAAAGAAGAAGAAAAAGGAAAAAAGAAAGAAAGGAAGGGATAAGAAAAAAAAAAGAAGAAAAGGAAAGAAAGGATTGAAAAAAAGAAGAAAAAAAGAAAAAAAAGAAAAAAAGAAAGAAAGGAAAGGAAAGAAGAAAGGGCGAGAGGTGGAGGATATCTACCGGAACGTTTGATCAGGACTACCGTCGGGATGGGGCGGAACAGCAGATCATCCTATTCCACGGAGAAACTAGGGCACCACTATTTCATAGGATTTAAAATCTTGATCAAAACTAATGGAACCCCGGTGACTAAATTTTGCTGAAACTCAATAGCAGAGAATTTTTTTGGTTCAGACTAAGCTGAAACTAGTCCATTTCAGCCAAAACTTCTACCCTCAGTGCCAAGTGGCAGCTATGGTCACGGTACATTCTGAAGGTCATTAAAACTGCAAGAATGACACTTTTTCAACATTTCTTCGGTTTCTAAAGTCATCCTTCCAATTTACAAAATGCACATTCCTATCTAAGCAATTGCCACAAAATGTCTTAATTATGTATCAAACCCGTATGCATTGGTTGTGCTCCTTTTGCTGAAAGCAGTCATATCTTAAGTGATATCCTGATACAAGCAATATGTGCCACATGATAAAAAAACTCCAGCATCTCAGGTGAGCTAAAACTCATCAAATCAACACATGCTCGACCAATGACCCAATTACCCTTTTCAATTCAGTGAAAACCAAAAGCTAACTTACCTATCCTACTCCTACATGAAAAATAGGAAACCAAAACAAAGAATAGAATTTATTACACAGTTATTAACATGAGGACAAAACATGTACATCATCATTTCTGCAATCCGAATACACTAGTCATTGGTTTATATCACATTGCCTTCTGAAATCCAGAAGGAAACATGAGGACAAGTCATTGATAGAGCTAGCAACTCCTCTGCAGCTCAGGGCATTTCACATTGCTCAGTTTAGCAATCACACATTCCTACATCTATTTGTGGGCCAAGCATCAATTTAGTCATACCCCAGATGATGTATATAAGCGTTGCATGCTGTAGATGATATAATACATTCTAAAATTCTGAATGTGCTTCTATGCTTTCATGTAGATTAATAGGAGATCTGCTATCCAGATCCGAAAAAGATAGAGTAAAAAGATGGAGGATTTCTGACTTTCTGCCCAACCTACTTAGGTACAGCCAACAGCTATTGATTCATGAAAATAGCCGAAATACAATTCTAGATCTGTTTTGCACTTCATACTTCTTCTGACAACGTAATCTCATCAGGAAAATCCTCAAAAAGGTAAAGACCCCTAAAATATGACTTAACTAGGATAACTAATGCAAATGATAACTTAAGCAATAATGACAAAGATACCCATCATATACCTTCCAAGGATTATAAAATAATCTAAGTTGACTTTTTCAAACATACAAAAATTAAAATAAGATGTCAAAACCCTTTAGAAGAAAAGATAATGATCACAGCCTCCTATAATAATGATTATTAAATTGGATACGAGGAAAGTCAAAGATTATCATACAGCAATATTAAACTTGATTCAACATAGAGTTCCACATTTCAACTACTCAATCAGACCTCAGCTTTGCATTTAAATCATTGAGACCAGATAGTTCTTCCAATGGATTTTATCTTTCCTTCCGAGACTGCCTTTCCAACTTTGAACTTAAGGACGCCTTTTATAAGGTCAACACATCTTTCAAAGCTGTTACTAGAAGTCCTAAACACACGTACCTGACATTCTTTGAGAGTTGAGATATTAGTCCATTCTTTTGTGCGCTTCTCAAGGTAATGAGATGAAGAATGTCATCTTTCCAATTCTTCAACTGTTTAAAGATGGAATTGCTTGCTGCAAGAGATTGCTGCTCTAATACAAAACTGGTGTTTGATGTGATGCAACTTGTCTGTTCTTACTACGTTATTTTACAGTGGAGGGTTTTAAAATTTCCACAATGATATAGGATTTAATGCAAAGAACTAGAGCAGAAAATTGTGGATTCTCACCATATTCTGAACTTATTGGACAGAACTAATTGTGCAACAGCTTGTTGCTCCAAGAAACTCATACAACTAAGAGTCAAACAGCATACAGACTGCTAATCATGATAGCCATTTAAATACAACCTAACTCAAATGCCTTCATGTATCTCAAACAGTTTAGATCATATAAAAGCTACAAACATGCCTATAATAAGTTTATGAACCAAGGGATAACTAAGAACCATAACCTATGCAAAAATGTCACATAAACAAGTTTCTTTAACCTTTGATGTCTGCCTAAAAATCAATCAAAAAATAAACTTGAAAGAGAAGAAAATTTTTGATATAGGAATTTATACAGCAAAGTTTTCTGCTGTTCTGGTCTCATATCTCCCTGCACAAATAGCTGGCATCTGTGTCTGTATGCTTTTTGTTTCATATCTGGCACCTAAACATGAACATCGGTACCTCTTTCTTCGCCAAGTCTTCTCTCCTTGTTTTTACTTCGCCCTTTTGCTGAAACTTTCTACTTTGCATATCATTGATCTCTGCAACTCATCAAGAAGCATGGCCTTTTAGAAAACATATGTTTTAATGCTCATTCAGATCGGTGAACACCATCACAAATCTTTTCCACTTTGTCTTTGTAACAACCCAGGATCTCACCCAAAATAGCCAGCCGGAAGTTATTATTTGGGTTCCTTGATCCTGTATAAGTACCCAAGATCTACCCAACAAATAACCGATATGGGACTAAACACACGCCCGCACGAGTCCTCACATACTCCCTCCGTTCAAGCCTTGATGTCCTCATCAGGCTAATGGTTCAAATCCATTCAAATCTAATCACAAGCACCACGATCAGTCCGTGGTCAGCCCCAATGGATCCGTGCTGCAGTGTCCCCTAGTCCACATAGATTATGGGCCGGGTCCACTCTGATACCATTTGTAACAACCCAGGACCTCACCCAAAATAGCTAGCCGGAAGTTATCATTTGGGTTCCTTGATCCTGTATAAATACCCAAGATCTACCCAGCAAATAACCGATATGGGACTAAACACACACCCGCACGAGTCCTCACAATCTTGTTGGATTGTAGTTTTTGTTTAAGTTTAGGAGCTTTAATCTAGACCATAGACTGTAATGCCAGTTGATGATTCTAAGGGCCCTGCAAATTTTCTATATAAGAAAATTAGTTTGTCAAAGATTTTGAAGAACTAGTAAGACTGTCTAACAAAGCAATTTCTTGCTCTAGGCTCATTGAGAAATAATATATTTCATAATCAAAAAATTTTAATGTGATAACCATGCATGACATTTAACACATTCTTCTCGCCATCACTCAATATCTAGCCAAATCAAGTGACTAAACTACAAGAGCCGGAAAAGTGCAAGAAGCACCTTTACAAGTACCATTCAGGTTATAGCCAATGCACCTACACAGAATTTCTGCTGCTAGAAAATTCAAATGTGAGACTGATCATGGAAGCATTTTTGTATCCTGAATATCCTTATCTCCTTCCTTTTTTAGATGTGCAAGAAAAGCTCCCACTTTGCCACATTCTCATCAGCCTTGTTTGAATCCCTTTTACAAGAAATTTCTTAGATTACGCACACTCCCCAGATTAGTTTAAAACTTACAGAACAGAACACCGGATAAGTATTGGATCATTGAGTGTAACTGAAGTTGTCCTTTAGGAGATTAACACCCAATTTCCCACCATTCAAATCTCTAACAATTAGGTACTCCTTGAAACATTGTAAAGAATTGCTGTCTGTAACCAACTTGCAATAAAGCAGATTCTAGCCAATTTCATTTTGCCCAAGGGCATTAACATGAAACACCTTAATTTGCTCTCGCATTCTCTTTGCTCTGGTATGATGTTAAAACTACTAAAAACATCAAACAGCAGCAGTACAAGGTGTCACCGCATCAGTCTACTGCTAACAACCAAATAACTAGAACAGATCAACTTTTGGAGAAACAGCCCAGCATTAAAAAGTTCACTAGCAGTATCCAAACACCCTCCCCTCCCTTTTCCCTAAACTTACAAATATCCAAACATGATAAGCATAGCCTAAAAATAAATCAATTCCTTGACTTTATATTCAATGTACTTGTAACTCTATTTTCTTTCCACAACAATTTTATGTCTTTGAGGATACTGTTATCACATAATCCTATCCCATAGCATCTAAGCAATTCAAAGACTAAAACGAGGGGCATTGGTATCATCTTCACTACATAACAACCCTGGTTCAACACCTACAATGTTTTTAATCTTTTATCTCAACTAAGGACCTTGGCCGTGATGACCTCCATTTACATATGTTCATTTTATCCGCTGACTGATTTCCAAAACTTGGCCTAGCTATGTTTGCATTAACATGTATAAAGATCAGAGTGTCACATGGGATCTCCTAACTTTACGAGTGCAAAGAGTCTTGTCACTTACAATGAAGGACAATTATTAGACTAGAATTGACACTTTCAGTGCAAAAATACGCAATTCGTCAATAGACTAGCAAATTATGAACAATGGTTTGACCTGAAGAATCAACACATGGAGCTAGCAAATGATAAAGGACCAGAAAAGATGCTCTCATGGGCATTTAAAAGGTGTATGTATATGGTATATAGAATAACAAGGATATGTTTGTTGAGCTAGTGACAGATGCTAAAAGTAGTCGTGCCAACATAAAGTGCATTTTTAGTCACATGGGCATATGTGAATGGTCAGCACAAGCCTAGAACTTTTAATATTGATTATATATGAATTTTAGTTTATTCAAAAAGATGCATCATGATTTATTGGCAATTTAGGAGACACGGATAAGCTTAAATGCTAAATTGGAATGATGGAAGAAAATACCTAGAGGACAAGGACTTGGTCAATAGTAAAATGTAAGACATTGTCTGAAATACAATTCCCATGAAAATGGAAGTTGAACATGAGGGCCTAGTCAAAATTAGTGACCAAAAGATACCATATCATAAACTTGGATTCAAAAATGGAGATATGCTTTAGGGGTAATACCTAAGAACAAACAAAAAGTTGTCAATACTGAGAAAAACACCATGTCCTTGTTAATAAAGAACATAAAAAATCGAAGTCCTAAATTTCAGAATGCAAGTGCAAAACAAAGATATGTGCTAGTTTATCAGCCTCCACGATCATTGAAAACATCCCAACCAAAGATTTTCCATAGCCATTCAGTAAATGAACTGCTCATACAAAAAGGCGAAGAATAAAAAAAATATCCAAGCATTAGAAGGAAAGGTACCTTGAGCAACTATCATCAAGATGAGATTTTGACACTACAAATACTAGTGCAAACGCATTCATATTATACTTCTATAAGAAGAAAATCCAATAAACTTCAGGAAGTCTCGCTTCAAAACCACTCAACTTTGTGCAACAACATAAAGATAAGATTTTGACACCACAACGCAATCAAACAATCCACATGGAACAAACATTTCAAGAAGAGGGAAAAAAAACAATCTAAATCTGATGGTCTACCTAGGCATCAGGGGCGCTTCCGAGAGGGAAGGAGAAGATCTCCCGGACAGGCGAGAATTCCACGAGGCCGATATCCATGGCGTAGCCAGAAACGGGGAGCTTGAGGTCGCGGAGGATGCAAAAGGCCTCAGCCATCCGGCTTCTGGGGACGTCCTGGGCCACGGAGCAGTGGGGGACCCAAGCATCGGGCCGGAACTCCTCGGGCAACTCCACCCCTTCCTTCTTGAAGGCGTCGCAAAGCTGGGAGTTGACGTGGAGAAGGGCAGATGAGGGGGTGGGAGCGAGGAAGAGCACTCCGCCGCCGCCGCCGCCCGCGGCGTCGGAGGAGGAAGACGAAGGGAAGGCACCGACGGAGGAGAGGGATAGAGGGAGGGGGTCGAGGCGGGAGGCGAGGGAGCGCAGGGCAGAATGGATCTTGAGGGGGTCGAGAGAGGGGGAGGAGAGGAGAGTGAGGTGGGGCCGGGCGGCCATCTCGATAAGCTGGGTGCTGATCTGCCGCCGGGCCAGCACGTTCCACGCCTTAAGCACCTGGTTCTCCAGCGCCGGATCGAAATACAGCTCCACCGCGTACCCCAGCTGCGCCGCCGTCTCCAGCGGCGTTGCACCCTGCAACATCCCTCCTCCGCCTACTCACCGGCAGCGTTGCACCTTTTTTAATTCAATAAAGGACGTATCTTGGGCTTAGAAAAGAGTCAAAAGACTCGGAGAAAGAGAGAGAGAGGGGAACAGACGGAGATCAGAGAGTAGAGAAGGGAGAGAAGGAGTGAAGAGAGGAGATGCGGAGGTAGGAGAACGGATCGGGTTGGGGGGAGGGGCGTACGGAATCGCTGAGACGGCGGTCGGGATTCCGTTTGCATTGGGCAGACGCGTTGCAGAATTGGCGTTGTGGATAAAAAGAGCCGTTTGACCTTCGGTCGGCTGTGATGCGCCCCAGGTGTGACCTGTTGTCGAGCCGGATCTTGACCTAGATTTTGTCATAGCCCAATAAGATTTTTGATGGTAGTCCAGTTGGCGGAATCAGGTGAGGATTTAGGCCAAGGCCTAGGTCCCGGTTAGCCCGCTGACCTGGATTAGGTCCAGGTGGAGGAAGAGGCGTACTACAACCCCTCTCCATTTCTTTAAAAAAAACGAGAGGCGACACCACAGTAGAGGTGGGCAACGGGCCGTGCCGGGCCGGCCCGGCCCAGGCCCCCCGGGCCCAAAAACTAAACGGGCCGTGCCTGGCACGGCCCGCTTATGAAGCGGGCCGTGCCTGGCACGGCCCGTCCAGCACGGAAGGCCAGCCCGGCCCGGCCCCAGGCCCCTCTATTGGTGGGCCGGGCCGGGCACGGCACGCCACGGGCCGTGCCAGGCACGGCCCGCAACGTCTCCAAACGGGCCGTGCCTGGCACGGCCCGTAACTAGGGGTGGCAAAATATGACCCGACCCGCCAACCCGACCCGTGTTCGACCCGCCATAAACAGGTTTGGGTTTGGCCTAAACAGGTTCGGGTCGTAAACAGGTTGACCCGTTTAACCTGTTTAGTAATTGGGTCGGATACGGGTTTTAGATTTCTGACCCGTTTAACCCGTATAACCTGTTTAATTTTTGGGCTAATAGATAAGGAAATAAGGACCACAGGCCCACAACCCACAACGCCTACAGGCTACCGCTCGCCCAACTCCCCGCTCGGCCCAGCTCCCCGCGTCGGCCCAGCTCCCCGCGTCGGCCCAGCTTCCCGCGAGCCGTGAGGACCATCACTCCACCCGAATCGATTCACGACTCCATCAGACCATCACTCCACCCGTCGACCGACCCTCATGTTCTCCATTCTCCTCTCCATTCCCTTTAGGGTTAGGGTTAGCTCTAGCGCCGCCGCCGCCCGAGTTCTTCACTTCTTTGCCTGTCCCTCTTCCCCTCTTCTCCGGACCTCCGCCCTCTCCTCCCCCGTGTCGGCTACTTCCACCTCTCCGTGCGGCACAGCAACTCAAGGGTTTCGACGGCTCAGACCCGAGCAGCGGGCGGCGACGAAGGAGCCACGACGGAGGAGAAATCTCACAGCCACCATGGAGCTGAGGAGCAAGACGAAAGAAAAGGAGCAGGGAAATTAGAAAGAAGGGAAGAGAAACGGTGAGTCAGACTCGTATCTCTCTCAATCTCTTCATTTCAAACTAGCAGTCACCCTCTCTCTCTTGCCAAAGCCCCAACCCCCCACCTCTGTCTCTCTCCGTCTAACCCTCCCATAGTCCCACCTCTCTCTCTCTCTCTCCGTCGAAGCCTCCCAAGTCCCAACCGCTCCACATCTCTCTGTTGCCGAACGGAACCCCAAGGTCCCCAATCCCCCACCTCTCTCTCTCTCTCTCTCCCCGTCGAACCTCCCAAGTCCCATCTCTCTCTGTCTCTTGCCGGTGGATGACGACGATAGCGGGCCGACTGCCGAGGAGCGCCGATAAGCTCCCCGGTGGGGAGGACGAGGGAAGCAGGGAAGCACCGATGACCGAGCAAGGGTAATTTCTAATCTCTCCCCTTTTTTTTGAGTATTTTACTATTTTATTTCTGATTATTTATAATAATAGTTAGTTAAACGGGTAAGCATAAACGAATCCGACCCGTTTAATTGACCCGTTTATTAAACAGGTTAAACGGGTCGGGTCGGATTATCTGTTTATTAAATAGGTCGGGTTCAGATTGTAATTTCTGACCTGTTTAATAAACAGGTCAGGTTCAGGTTTATACTTTTCTGACCCGTTTAACATCTGACCCGACCCGTTTATGTCTGACCCGACTCGATTGCCACCCCTACCCGTAACGGCTCCAGACGGGCCGTGCCAGGCACGGCCCGTCTGGAGAGGGGGAGGAAAATAGCCGTTTCCAACGGCTATTTTCGTGAAAATGACCCTTTTACCCCTCCCAACAGTCCAATAACGGCTGAATTGAGGGGTATTTTGGGAAAATTTTTTTTGAGCTTCTATAAATAGCCCATTCCTCCCTCATTCTCACCACACCAAACCTCTCATTCTCTCCTTCTCTACTGCTATTATTTCTCTCTTCTAAAGTGCTCTTCTAGCAATTTAATTTTTAGTTTGTTCAAGTGCTACACAAGAGGAGGTTCCTGTTGAGAAGAGAAGGTCGCTTCTGTTGAGAGCACAAGAGGAAGCTCGGAATCTCGGCTCTGCCTCTGCCCTCCGACCCTCTACTCAATTCCTCCTTGCGGTTAGTTTTTATTTTTTGAATTAATCATAGATATGTCATCTTTTGAGGAAAGTCAGTTTGGCATTCCTATTTCTGAGGGAGAAGAAACTAATCCCCAACCCCCTGTTCCTAGTTCCTCTAGAACTGGTGAACCGAGTGAAGGTCAAACCTCTTCTCGTAAGAGGACTAGTACTGTATGGAATGAATTTGATAGAGTTATGGTTGAGGGAGTCTGGAAAGCTAAATGTAAAAAATGTGCCAAACTTTATAGTTGTAGTAGTAGTGGGGGAACAGGGCATTTAAAAAGACATCAAGAGAGTCATAGGATACATGATTCTCATGCTCAAACTCAAAGTACCCTTAATATACAAGGGGGATTACTTGTAGGTAATTTTGCATATAATCATGAAAATCAAAGAAAAGCACTTGTAAAATGGATAGTTAAGGATGAATTACCTTTTAGTTTATGTGAATCTTTTAATTTTGAAGAATATGTTCAATTAAACCTACAACCTGCTTACAAAAGAACTAGTAGGCGTACATTTAGAAGAGTAGCTATGACCAATTTTTTAGCAATGAAACAAAATTTAATTGAAACACTTTCTACTTTAAATGTAAAAATTTCATTAACTTCTGATATTTGGTCAGCATCTGTAGGTAGTAATTGTTTTATTGCCATTACTGCTCATTATATTGATAATGATTGGCAATTAAATAAACGTATTCTTGCTTTTCGTGCTTTTGATTTTCCACATTCTGGGCAACAAATTTCAAATATAATTTATCAAACTGCATGTTCATATAATATTAATGATAAAATTATGTCTATTACTTTTGATAATGCATCTAATAATAATTCTGCTGTTGTATTATTAAAAGACTCATTGCATCCCATATTAGATGGAAATTTACTGCATATTAGATGTGCATGTCATATCTTAAATCTTTCTGTTCAAGCTGGCATAGGCATGATTCAAGATGTGATTTCAAAAATTAGAAATGCAGTTTCTTTTATTCATGCTTCTAGATCAAGACTTCAAGAATTTAAGGAATTATGCATAAATCATGGTAAACGTTTTAAAAAATTTAAACTTGATGTAATTACTCGTTGGAACTCCACATATAGCATGATACATGATGCATACCCATATAAAAATTTATTAAGTGCATATATTAATGATCGTGGATTAGGATTTACATTGACTGAAACTGATTAGAATAAAGAAAAAATTTTGGAAGATTTTTTGCTTAGTTTTTATAATGCTACCAATGTTCTTTCTGGTATTTATTACCCTACTTCATGTTCATTTTTACAACAAGCATATATAATTAGTCAAAAATTTGCAGAACATAGATATGATGATGTTTTAATGCCTATTATTGACCTAATGGAATCTAAATGGAATGAGTATTGGGACAGGATATGTCCTATGCATAACTTAGCTGCTGTATTTGATCCTAGAGTTAAATTAAATGGTGTGCTAATTTTACTTGATGCATACTCTGAAAATATGAATCAAGATGCTGAATCTGCTAAAGATGAGGTAAAAAAACTTCTTTATGATATTTATGCTATATATGATGAAAAAATTCGTGGATCTAGAACACAAATACAAACCTCTATTTCTCCTTCTAGTAGTTCTCGTTCGTCATCTATTTTTTTATTCATTGCACAGAGAAGACACACACATGCTTCAAGTTCCTCTTCATCTTCTTCATCTTTAAGTAGTGAACTAGAATTTTATTTACGAAATGATCTTCATTCTGCATATGATGAAAATCAAATAGAGAATCTAGATGTATTATCTTGGTGGAAGAGTGTTAGAAATCAATATCCTGTTATGTCTGCAATTGCACGCGATATTTTAACTGTGCCGATGTCCACGGTAGCATCGGAATCCGCTTTTAGTGCAGGTCGGCGTGTTCTTGACGAAAAGAGAAGTAGGATGACGGGCGAAACGGTGGAGATGCTTCTCTGCTTCAAGGATTGGCTGGATGCTGAGGCAAGACTTCAAGATAAAGGTGGACATAATACAACATCCTCTGATGATGATGATACAAACACTACTGAAGACTGAAGAGTGAATACTGATTCACTGAATCACTGATGATTAGTAAGATTTCTTAATTTTTTATAATTGTACATTTTTATTGTATTCTGGAGGTCAGACCAAGGTCCAAATCTCGGCCCTTTCTTAGTTTCTTATTGTATTCTAGAGGTCAGACCAAGGTCCAAACCTCCCTTCATGTACCATTTTGATTTAAATTAATAAACTGGTAGGGGTCTATGCCAAACCCCCCACCATTAAGGTGGCTTTATATTCATAAATCATAAATTCTTAGTGTTCAATATTTATAAATTTATTAAAAAAATTTATGAAGCATTAATTTTTATCGGGCCGAGCCGGGCCCAGGCCCGGACCGTGCCAGGCCCGCGTGCCAGCCCGGCCCAGGCCCTTATGGGCCGTGCCGTGCTGGCCCGCGGGCCGTGCCGTGCTTGGCCCGCGGGCCTTGACCGGGCCGTGCCGGCCCAGGCCCGAAGCGGGCCGTGCCAGGCACGGCCCGCTGGCCAGGACCCTCTAGCCCAGCACGGCCCTCTCAAAGGGGCCATGCCAGGCATGGCCCGGCACTGTAGCTGGCGGGCCGTGCCAGGCACGGCCCGCTTCGTGCCGTGCCGTGCCGGGCCGTGGCCGGCCCAGCCCAGTGCCCATCTCTACACCACAGGACGGGCTTCATGGGCACCATTTTCAGGTACTCTCATAAACCTTGTGAATTGTTCACTCCGATCTCAAGGAAAAATCTTCCCTGTGGCACCTTGTTTAAGCGGCCACAGAACAAAAAAAGCGCTTCCCGACTTTGATCAGCGGAGCAAAGAGCCCGAAGCAGTAGCCCACAAGCAACGCACAAGCAGCAAGAAACGATAAACCAAGTGCAACATTATGGGCTCGTTTGGTTCGCGGAAAAAGAAGGAGGGAAAGTGTGGTCAACGGAAAAGTAATGAGATACCTCTTGTTTGGTTGGAGTTTTCAAAGGAGAGAGAAGGGAAAGTTGAATTCCCATAGGAATATGATTCCCACATTTCATGGGAAAGTCTTTCCCATGAAAAACATGGGAAAGTTACTTTCCCATGAGGCAGGAATTACTCCATTTTTACTTTTTCCCAAAAAGTCCTTTCAGCATTAAAGAAGCATTAAAAAGACATTAAAAATCTAATTTTTATTAAGGGCATAATAGGAATTATACATAACTTTCCTAGAAAAGTGGATGGCCAACCAAACATAAGCACTTTAGAAATTTGCCATTTTTCCATGGTCAACCAAACATGCCAAAAGTACTTTCCTAGGCATCCTTTTCCTAGGAATTTGTTTCCCAGGAATCATATTTTTAGGAGGAAAAATGCTTTCCGCGAACCAAACGAGCCCTATATGCCGGCGAAAGATCTTCTCCGGGCCTTCTCTCTTGTTGTTGAAGTGTGACGCCATGGCTTTGAGCAATACTACCAGTACCAACATCACTTGGAGGGATCCTTCACTATGACGATCTCCAATTTCTCAGCCTTCTCCTTCTTGAGCTTCTTCAGCGGATGCGCGCGAGAAGCTGGACCATTAGAGACGACGAGAATCTAAAACTTTTCCATCATTCAACTCCACGCACTAACTTGAGACCTGGAATGCAGTATATATCGTCTTAGGAGCTAGGTGAAAGCTAATATATATAAAGAGCGTACGAGGACAAGTTGAATCGGAATTGGAGTCCTAGTCATCTTAGGAATCGCGAACCATGCGTTTTTTTTTTTTGTAAAAACCCTTTTGACGTCCTTTCAGCCCACGACCTGAAGGACGGTTGCAAGAGGCCTGACCCAAAACAAACTTGATAAAAATTAGCGCTAGTCTATTAACTTCAGACCCAACCCTTCAACGGCCATAGTTAGATCTTCCTTTCAGGTCCAGACTCAGCTCTATTGAACTGAAAATGCTGGACCAGGATCTCATCCAACCTACGTGCAACCTATTCTTCAAGGGATCCAAAGGATCATCTACTGAAAAGAAACTAGAGAACATCATTGTAAAGTACGATGCTACGTAACAATTGAATATTATAGTGATAAACCATTCCACGTAACTAGAAAGTACTTCAAAGTCCGTGATCATGAAGCATGACGGATAAGCCAACAGAACTTTAGTCCAGCGGTTGTCACTCCTCTCCGCAGTGATGAGTAGGTTTTGGTCCGAGGCTCGAACTAAGAAGACAGTATTCCACGGTATCTATAAAAAATCTAGAAAAAAACTATCATTGAGAAAGTTATATGGGTACCATATACTCTAAACTTCCCAACTTGCCAGGAAGAGAGTCCCCTACGGGCTTGTTTAAATAATTGCACTGAAAATCCTATGAGATTTATAGGTTGAACCAGTGCAACCAGCAAAATCATAGGATTACATGTTAGGTTAGGTCTATATTCATAAATACACTGGAGTAGCTTTGGAGTAGGTTGATCCGAATCCTATAGAAAAAAAAAGGACCTGCAGCCAAGTTGGACAAGGCCACGGCTACAAATTAAGAATACTAAAGAACTGAGATGTATGAAGCTGGAGCAACAACAACTCGGGTGACGATGCGCTGAAACCTCAGATGTTTCAATTCCCATGCATACCTGTTACAGCAAACCTAGGTGATAGTCATGCTGCAGCATCTAAGCTTCTTTTTGCAAAATTATATGCAAATATCGTTGGCACTTAATGTGAAGCAACCAAGTGAACAGTGCTAATGGCGGTAACAAACTTGTAGGTGATCCAGTTACATGCAACCAAATGGACCCTTTTTTGAAGGGGAAAACCTGGAGTGTCAGCTACAGCCATCAATCTACATCACAACTTACTCCATTTATCAAGAAAACCTAGTTAGAAGAAATGTGTGTGAGATAGAGAGAGTTGCTGCAATTTTTAGCATTAGAATCCAAGTATACAAAAATTCACATAGGAACATAACTTAGTATAATAAGTTATCAGATGATTTTGGCACATCTAAATAATAATTGGGTATCTGAGTTATTAGATTACTATTATCCAAAATAGGTGGCAATTCTTCCGACATCAAGTATTTGCGCTGCTTAAGGGTTAGCCAAATCAAGATGCTGTCTGTCTTGGCAACCTTATAGCAAGCCAGCTTTCTTGTACAATCAGGATGGAATAGCATCGATCATTCTGCATTGAAAGTATCCTTTTCTTTTAGCTTTGATTCGACTTGTCAGTTCCTCACATGCCTCTAGAAGATGCCCAACAATCCCTCTCCTAAAGTAAGGTATAAGGAAAAATCATACATTGTAGAACTCTACAGAAACTATATAAGAGCTTGCAGTTTATTAACCTTTGATTCAATTAAAATTTAAGAATTTCAAGATAAAATTTCATAGTATACATTATTTGTTATCCAATATATGAAAAATTTATACATTAAAATTTTGGAATTTTGAAGCAAAATAAAGAGAAACTCCCTATCTTTCAGAATTACCTGACGTGATCTTTATTTTCTAATTTTATGGTTGTTTGCTATAAAATAGTCATGCTAATGAACTTATTGTATGATTTTGTCAAAGAAATCTGAGAGGCAAAATATGATGCTTCATGAATTATCTTGCAATTCCCCATTGTCAGGATTTCGGAGACCTTTTGCTATCTACAAAGGATAATCCAGTCTGGCAGATAAGTCTCCACAATCAGCATTCCATCTGGCTCCAACTCATCTTCTTTCTCCTCATCAAATCTTCCCTTTGCATGAATCCATTGTCTACAGGGTATGCACACACATTCCCCTTTATCCCTGAACTGTAGAGCCCAAGTAGAATCAGCATTCATTGGCACTAAGAGGGTGCCAATTGGCTCAGTTGTTGGATACCGGCAACCCGCGCTTGAGTCCTGGGCTCGCCCAATTTCAGCTAGGCTTCCTCCCATAGTTGTTCTGAAACATCGATAGTAAGTTATTGTGGACTTCCTATATTCTTTAATCTTTTTGTTCAGTGGAAGAATCAGCAACATAAAGAAAGAAGAGTTAATTCTTGCTGCCTGCATAGAAAAGAACTTCGGGGGAATAGGTCAAACCTACAACCCACCATTACGAGTTGCATTCTGCACAAAAGACCTTCCTATGCTAGCCTGGAAAAAAGATTTGAAAAAAAATTACAAGCCTCAGAAATTTCAGACAATGAACGTCGGACTCTATGGAGTAAGGTTTGCTGTACCACTTGGTACCGTAGTATATCGAGTGTACTGTACTGTACCAATACCGAATTGGTATGCAGTCTTGTATTGTACCAAACTTGGTACGTCTCGCAGTTTTATACTGTACCGCATACCGACACTACAATAGGATGGTACTGTTATAGGTCCGGTACCGAGACGGCAAACTTTGTTATGAACATCTTGGTCAGTAAGTTGCCATAGTCAAGCGTATATGAGATGATCTATTGGATCACTATTATTTGAGTGCAATGTCCGCTTTTTGGAACTTCCTCTTTCTTTCTATTTCTCAAATCAGGATATTGGCAAGAACACAAGAAAGACTGATTATGTGGACAAATCTATTTCTTTCCACTCTTTGCTACAAGGATAAATATTTAGTTAGATGGAAGGCATTAACTAACAAAATTCAGTGAGGATGAGGCATTGGTGAATAATTATCGTATCATATAGATTGGATATCAGTGGTGCCCTCTGGTCTGTCCTGTTTCCACTCTTCCTGTAGCTGGTTGTCCATATACAAACCAAATTGTTTAGAAAGGAGAGGGGAGACTAGTAGAGCTGCCACGGAGAGCCACTTATGAGCAGCCAATATTTAGCTTGTTAAGAGCTTGAACAATAGTAAATTATTTGAGTTTGAGATTTACCTAGATCCTTCACTTTTTGCTTCGTTAAGCAAAAAATATAAACCAGTAAATGATACATTATATTATATTATTTATTATAACATATTGTTTTAGTTAAGATTTATCATAATCATCAGCCTTTGCCCTTGTTTAAGTGATTAAAGCTATTATTTATCTATAAATTCACAAGTAATGCTTCAAAAAGTAGGCTATCATTATACATTGGATTGTAACAGCTAGAAGTTATGGTGCACTATGACTCGAGTTATTGCAATTCTACCTTTACATTACACCAATTTTGAAACATCTTCTAGTTAAGAGGAGCGGTCTGCCTCCGGTATACAATTGTTTGGTCATGTTATCATTCATAGGGATGTTCATCAGTCCTTTTTCAGTAGTAGATCCTTGTGATCCTCCTCCATAAGCAGTAAGCTGGCTGCACAAAATCGTGGTTCAGCTTGATTGATCATCCTACATAACTCAATTTGGATCTGATATATCTGTAATACCATTGATCGATTGCGTCGGCTCTAAATTTGAGAGTGCGCTAATTTTGATCAGGTCTGTGTTGGGTCTGACCAAAATGCTTGCATTGCAATCATACTCAGGTCATGGCTGAAGAACTGTCTGCTAATGTTAAACCCTAATTTGGGAAATTGGGAGTTGCCCAGCTACTGAAAGATGCAGGGAGGGCAGGCTCCCACTTCTGGTTCTGCTGCTGGTTTTCCTATCATCCACAGATTCTTGAGGTTCGACCAATATTTTCTCTCTCTTAGGTGAATGCTTTGAGATAAAGGTACTAAAAAGATTATATATCGAGCAATCATTTATTTGTTCAAACATCTGGCCTTACTCTTGAAGTCCTAGCCTATGACAGGTTGTTTTAAATTGAGACTGGACAGTGGCATTGACAGTTAATACATCATTAAAAAAGAGCAGGAAACAACTTACAGGAACATAGGAAACAACCATAAGGCTATTTCACGGCTTCCACCATTCATCAAGAGAACTTGTCACAATATATTCTTTCAATACATGTATACAGCATCCTCATCGAAAAATAGAACTTTAGCATACAAAGTTATCCACTGATTTTGTGGCACCACATGTAAATAATCAGATGGGATGTTAGTTGCAATCCGAGACATCAGACTCATTTTCATCATCTGCAATCGGTGGGAGTTCTTTAAACATCAAGTACCTGCGCCGTTTTAAAAACAGCCAAGTCAAGATGCTGTCTTTCTTGACAACCTTATAACCAGCTTTCTCATACAATCTGAATGGACCTTTAGAAGCCACTCTGCAATGAAGGTATACTTTTCTTTCAGCCTTCATCTGAATTATCAGTTTTTCACATGCCTTTAGAAGTTTCAAACCAATCCCTTTCCTAAAATAGAGAATAAGAACAAATCATATCCTGCAGAATCTCTCAACAGAAATCATGTGTGAGTGCATGCAGCATATTAGCCTTTGATTACTTAAAATTTTAGAACTTAGAACTAACCCCCCCAAACCCCCCACCCCCCACCAAGTAGTTTGAAAGACATTGTAACAGCAAGATGCTAATTCAGGATGACACCAGCAGTTTTCAGCTTGCTAGTTTGAAACCAGAAAGAGAAAGATAAAGAACATGACTGTTAGTGATGGAGAAACAAGTATCTTCGTATAGGAATTATGATAACAGTCTGAAAGCAAGTTTACAAAGTTACATTGACAAATAATAAAATAGTACAAGCAAAAAGAATTTTAAAGGATTACCTTATAGATTAATAGTATTAGGCTTCAGAAAATGTTAGAGCAATTACCACTTTGTACCCAAGGTATCATGTCAAGGTCTCATGTAAGAGTCTTCGACCTCTAGTACATCATTGCATCTTAATCATAAAAAAGGAGCAGATATTCTCACAAATATTTATCGTTTCATCACAAGAAACAAAAATAACAGTGGTAACCATAAATAACCCATTATGTAGCTAATTCCCGTTTTTCAAATATGCCCTTTCAAGAAAAAAAGAAACAATTAAAGCTGAAAATGTCAATATCAGCCATAAGAAGAGGGAAGAAGGGAGATAGAAAGCTTGAATCAGTTGGTGCTAATGGCACTTCCCTTAATAACAATCAGGCCTTGACAATCACCTTGAATAAATCTAAATATATGGACAGTCCCGTTCCTTTCTCTCAACCATGCATCTTCAAACCTCAAAAGTCATTACCTACAATCCATTTCTTTTTTTTTCCCTTCTATGACATTGAGACTTGCAATAAACTGAAACTCTGAAATTTTGTCACGAGTTTAAGTTCATGTGTTTTTTTAAAACACGGACAAGGATGGGAATTTTCCATCACAAAGTTTAAGTTCGTGTTAGATCAGACACTGCCGATTTGTATTTCTGAATATCGATTATGCAGACTTTTCAATAGTCTTGTGCCCTGCTGTTCCTATTGAAGTTCTATGTATATCTTAAGCTTCTGGTTCTTACTCAATTTACATATTCATCAAGGTATAGAAGCATTAATTATTAAGGTTTAAAGATCTTGACAATCCTTTAAAAAAAGCAGACAAAACATAATTCAGTACCACAATGAAGGATGGATTTGAAACATTAGAAGATCTGCAGTTGAATTCTTTGCTGCAATTATTTAATCTTCATGGCTTGGTGATTTTTCAACATGATCTAAGCATAAGAAGATGAAAGATTTTTATGTGGGACCTTGCAAAATTGCTAGCTCCAAGTAACTTCTATAGGGCCATGTAGCAACCTAGTCACAGATAGAATTGTTTAACTTTAATTCCTTTTCAACATGCTCTTAAATTTATTATGTAATGGAAAATACATAAAATCCTTCCTTCAGCTTTCAGATTATGCTTGCCATACAAGCTGAACATTAGAAGGCCTTTTTTGGCTAAGTATCCTTCTTTTGAAGCTTGCAAGCTTCATATATACCTTTAGATCCCAAACCAATGGTCAATCAAGTTGCTATCGTGTGACCTTCACATACCATCATATCTACCGACATCAAATTGAGATCAAACAACAATTTATTACTGAAATTATCATGTAATTCACCAAAATAGTCTTGTGAGGATGTGTTCTGTTTCATGAAGTATTAATTAGTAGGTAATCTTCATTTGAGAATGTTTATGTTATTTCTGGTATTGAATATATATTTGGCATGCCTCTCTCTCCAAGCATGTACATGTTTGGAAGATGTTACTACAGAATAAATTGTTCGCTTCCATAGGAGACATCATAATCTGCTTATGAACCATGTTCTTACTGCATTGCATCCTGTCTTTCATACTCTGATTGTCATTCTTGCTATCAACTTCTTTTTCACGTGCTTTCACACAACAAATTCTCTGGTATTTGGAAACTCTGTCCATGTCTAAATTCCAAACTGCTAAGCGATTTGCTGATAAGATGTAAGTTTCGGTTTCAAAACTATGTTCATGTTGATGATCAGGTTGCAATTGGATGGGCTAAAACCAAAACATAAGGATCAAAAGTTGAAAACATTATTAAGAAACACAATAACAGAACAGTTGATAAAACAGTAGACGATATTTCAAAAGAATTTTCCTAAAATTATTGTAATGAAACCTTTTTTTTTTTCTCATTTTCCCCCAATACTGATAGGATGAACTTTAGCACTTGCAAATGTATGGTATTTTTTTTCTTTATTTTATACTGAGTTACATAACGACTCAGATTTCAGGATAAAAAAAAATTGTAAGAATCAGCATGTCCTTCAAGTTAATACATATGGCTTAGGCTAGAGACCTGCTGTCATACAAACATGGGAGTAGTTTCAACGCTCGTGAGACCATTTGATGATCTGATATGTAGTAGAGGCCACCGATTCTAGATGTGGGAGGGTGCAGACCTTGGCATCTGTGCTCATGTGCATCGCATGCAGCTTCTCTTTTTCACAAATCTTGGTGCGTGATCAAGGCTAGCGCTGCATTGGACTATCAAATGATATGATGAAGGTCATAAAAACCTATATCCTACGAGAATTAGCATATTGTCTTAGGAAGGTTCACAATGAAACAGAGTTGCAGCTTTGTTAAAATCCAAAGGTTCCATGTCATGAAAGAGTGAGTCAATGCCCAATCTTGTATCGTAGTCTATGATATAATTGGTTATTGAGGACGGGATTTGCTAGTGTAGTGATTATTTTGATTCTAGTTTTAGAAAGAGCCTAGTTGATTTATACAGTTATAAGAGTAGTTGATCTATAATGCTCTAGGACTCCAACCAGCAAGCTCAGGTGATATACTTTTTTCTTATTACTGTTATATGGATGGATCTGTACCAAAGCCAAGCTCATTCTCCTCCCCTTTATCCCGTTCTCCATTATTCTTCTACTTTCATCTTGTTATACTCAGAATTTTCTTTATTCTGATTTGAATGTAAAATTGATGCATGTATCCAATTAATCGTTTATTCAAACCAACTCCAACCTATGCTACTTCTAGATGCAAGTGAATCAAACACCTAGATCAAAGTCTAAACAAACTTGGGCGCATTAAATGTGGCCTGTAACAATCTAGGACCTCACCCAAAAAGACAAGCTATTGGGGTTCCTTGGTCCTATATAAGTACCCAAGATCTACCCAGTGCATAGCCGATGTGAAACTAAACACATACTTGTACTAGTGCTCACGTGCTGCCTCCATTTAAGGCCTAACGTCCTCGCCCGGCTAAAGGTCCAAATCTATCAAAATTCGATCATAAATGCTGTAAATCCAACCACAAACACCACAATCAGCTCCTGGTCAGACCAAATCGATTCATGCTGCACTATCCACTAGTCCACATAGCCCATGGATTGGGTTTGCTCTAATACCATTTGTAACAACTTAGGATCTTACCTGAAAAGATTAGTTTATTTAGATTCCTTGATCTACCCAAAATCTATGCAGTGTATAACCGATGTAGGATTAAACATACGCCCGCACGAGTCCTCACACGGCCATTGCCACTATCATACAACATCATTCTCATGGCAGTGGCAGGTTTCCAGAAAGAGCATTACCCATTGTCCACCCAACCCACGACCAGGAATACAAGCCAAGTACAATTACCAGCGCTAGTAGCTTGCAAGCCAAAGATTCCAGAACCCATGTCGGCGATATCAGACACAGGAACTCGTCATAGAGCAAAATAAGTAATCCATCAGCAGCAAGCATTCCATGGTTAAAGAAAACTGTAGCTGCTAAAATCAAGAATGGCAAGAAACGAAGGAGAGCAATTCTAAGAAGCAAACCGGCAAAGAAATAGATCCATACCTCCGAAGCGTCTTCGTCACAGAGACGTTGCCAATGTATGGACATTCCTTAGGGGGCCGAGGCGTGCCGACAGCAGGATGCGCCCCGAGAGCATCGAAAGAGATTTCGGCAGTGCATGCCAGCTGCGCCTCTTCGCCATCCTTCTCCTTATAGAACCCGACGAGCACCGCCGCATGCGGAATCACACTCCGCCGCTCGATCATATATTGCTTCACCACGAAGGCGAACATGGAGATGTTCCCGCCCGGCGACTGCTTGTCCCTGTTAAATGACTCGGCGAGGAGCAGGGCCACGGCGTCCAGATCCTCGTCCTTCATATGGCGGATCTCCAGCCATCCGTGGCCGATCTGGCTGGTGTAGCGGAACTTTTCGAGGATTTGGCGCCTGTCGAGGCCGTCCGGTTCGACGGAGGGTCTCTGCGGGGTCTCCGGAAGAGAATGGATGGCGCAGGTTGGACGGCACCGAGGTGGTGGAGGTGGGGGAGGGAAGCGGCGGATGTGTTGCAGGAAGGGAGCTTCGTGGAGGGAGAGGGAGGTGGGGGGAGACGCCATTGAGCCGAGTTGGTCTGCGTAGGGAGGGTGGGGAATGGAAGGAGTGCATTTTCTGAAAGTGGGTACGTTGCTGCGGGGGAAGAGAATTTGGTTCTCTGGCACTTCGGCTTTCGGCTTTCGGCTGGCGACTTTCCGAGCCGCGATTCCATTTCATGGCGGTTATTCTTTGCCTCCCTGCTTGCACTGAAGGGATTGGCGGTTGGGGAGGGAGGGAAGTTGAACTTGACCCGCAAAAGGAGATGCTCGATTCCTTTTTTTTTTTTTCGTTGGTTTTTTCTTCCGAGGAGTTCAGACTGCGTATGGCTGGCCAAGGGACTAACGAATTCCTACATGAGATATTCCTCCTCTTTTGTAATTTGATAGAATATACTTAAATTAAAGCTATATAAATTACCGTATTTATCAAAAAAAAAAAACTCACGAATTAAGTGGGCTCCACTTCTGGCTCAGCTTTGAAGCTCGATAATTAACTTAGATTATAATGTAATCCATCTCAACTTTTAGCCGGCAGTTTAGTTTATTCACTGCTGCATGCAAATCTTTCCGACAAATTTCATGTTCTATTACCCTAGCGAGACGTGTATATAACATGCACATATTCATATAGTAAGAATGATTTACGTCAAATACTTTCTATATTAATTTATCATCAATATTATATTTATTTTGGGATGGCTTGGCTCACCATTTTGCTCAAAAAAATATTCTATTAATCCTGTTTTATGAAAATTAATAAGAGATTAGGCACTTTTAGCAACAAAAGATAAGTTCTCTCTCTCCGAAAGAGAGGAGAAAAAGAAAAACTATTGTAGAATGATATTGGCCTCTATGGAGCTTAGGACCTTTCTGTTGTATAGGACGAGACGACATATGTATTTTTTTAGTCCTGTGACAGGTGTGTGTTCCAAGTCATGATAAAAGATATCAAAGCCAGTTATGATGCTTGTAATAAAATTCTTTCCTTCCAACTTCCAAGTTGATAAATTAGTCGATTTCAAAAAGATCGAGCAGTGGTCCTATTGGCCCGCTAAGACCAATGAATACGACTTCTTGCCTAAAGGAATGAATCATGAAGAAGGACATCTATATTAAGAAACGGCATTGAGATCCCAAAAATCAAGATGGATAGGTAGAATCAGGGCAAGCTTAGCTGCTATTGAACTCAGGTTTAGATGGTACAATCTTTTACATCCCAGGCATAGATAGAGGCTTGATTCTATAAAGCACCATTCTTTTGATCTGTGTCTTGATATCGCGAGTGCTAACGTCATGTCCCTAGGGGCCTAGGCTTCGATTTAGGTAGAGGAGGTAGGTATAGAATAACAGCTAAAGCTGGAAACTCTCTCGATCTTAGATAGAGGAAAGAAAGAAAGAAAAAAAAGTGCAAATTGTTATGAATAATATCAAAGCCAATTTGAACCATGAGCAATATAGCTACAAATCACTGTAGAATGAGCCATTTTGGAATTAGTAACAAGACAGTCGTGATATTTGTAATTAGACTCTTCCCTTCCAACTATCAAGTTGATAGATCGATCAAGCTCAGAATGACCAAGGAGGGGCTAGTAAGTAGAGCTTCTTTCCTCAAAAAGTGAGTCACCAAGAGGGAACATTTGTATCAAGATAGTTAGAATCGGAATAAGGTACAGCCACCATCAAAATCTGGTTCAAATATTACAACCACTCACCCCTTTGGCAAGAAGCAATGGTTCGATTCCGTAAACCATTGTTCTTTAGGTTCGGCTCACGTTTAACTCTATACCTTGACAGGACCAGCCCAATCCTTAGGCGACTTAGGCGGTCATCTAAAGCTCCGGCCCAAAGAAGGCCCACCGCAAGAAAGGCCTTAAAAATAAAATGAAAAAAAAAAAAACACTTCTGTAAGTTCATCTTAGGCCGACCCACTGCAGAAAATGTCTCAAAGACGAGACGGCCTTTGGCCCCAAATACATTGGGTCACTTCTGCGCCCTGATACCACAAGTGCTATGCTTAGTCGCCTAAGGACCCGAGCTTCGATTTAGATAGAGAGGCTAGGGCCTGATCTTTGATGGAGAGGGTGGAGTCATAACCCTATCGGTCTCCGGGACACACACACACACCAACACCTCGCTGCTTCAAAAGCTGCTTTTTGTCTTCAAGGAAAGTCTATCTCCGCTTAGCTAACGGGGGGATATATAATATGATTAACTTTTGAGGATTAAGGGGGAATATATCTTGCTGGATCCCATTAGGCATAAATTCGTATCGTAAAAAATTATCTTCCCATTACCGCAGTATCCAATCCAGTCTGCTCATGAAGTCAAACTTCTGCTTGGAGCTCACCTTCACCATCAGCTTGTTCAAAAGGTGGTAGATTCATTTCTTAATTAATCACGACAACCTTCAAATTAGTACATTAAAATATCAATAGATGTTTCTGACAATTAATCCAGCACTACTTAAAATTTAACATGTTAAAATATACAAATATATATGCAATTCAGATCTCTTTTTGGCTTTCATCATATCTTCAAATCAGCATAAAGCACCTTCAAACCAATAAAAATAATAATAATGATAATGATAATAAAAGAAACTATTGGCGCATAACCAGCAATCACAGAAAGCAACTAATTACGTGTCCTGATATCATGAAAGAAATAAGTCCAAACTATCAACCACGAAATGGAGCGAAGGAGCCAAAGTGTATCCGGAGTAGGAGCCCACCCTTTCCATTTCCTCCCTCAGTAGCTGGGCGACTCTCGACATTGCAAACTGGGGTTCAAAGGAGATCAGTTGTAAAATTAGTGCAAAAGGAGTACCAGCCGGGCCAAAAACGAAGCTGATACGAATTAGTTCTTGTCTCTCAAAATTAGACTCAAACCATCTGATGAATAGTCATATTTTAGATCTCAATCTTGGATCCAAATCAGCTCTGCTAGGTTCATCAAGATAGACTGGGATGCCACCAAACCCACTCTAGCAGCCTGTAAATAGGATAGATCATGAAGGATCCACTGAAGAGGGACTGAAGAACAACTATATGAATGATGACACTGACCATTCTGGCCTAACAATTGAATATCAGATGCAAAGCATTCCACTTGATGTTTTTGAGTCGTTGTTCATAAACTGTGACAAGTGATCAGAATACATTTTGGTGAAGCTAACTGAGCAGTACACAACCTAAAACATATTGGCAAAACTATGCAACCCTTCAAAAAACTTACTTGGAGCAGGATATCCTTCAATGTCTGAAGTTTTTGGATGTCATAACCAGCCATAAGGCGGACAAGCAGATAGACACCAACGGACAATTCCAAGGAATTGAGGTATATGAAGCTAGTATTGCAATAACTTGAGTTCCATTGGAGCATAATAAATTTACTATTTGCACTAAGCTGGTGCAATTTAATCTATGGTGATCTCTCTCTCTCTCTCTCTCTCTCTCTCTCTCTCTCTCTCTCTCTGCGCGCACACGTGCAAGTATGCATGCATGTATGAATCCAGCTAAAAATCAAAATAAAGGTGAAAACAACCAAAAATCTTGTGTCAAAATAAGAGAGTATACCAACTTTGCTAGTTGGCACTCTCATGGTATTAAGTCATATTCATAATGCAGCATCAACACCATTTTTTCATGTTGAAATTATATGCGAAATTGTACTTGAAGCAGATGCTAGAAAAGCGCCAGCTGCAAGAACTAAACTCGCACTTAATCCAGTTACATACAACCAAACATAGCATCACATTCGAACAGAAGGGGGAAAAATGGCCACCACTCCTTAAAAAAAAAAGGAAAAAAGGAAACCAGCCAAAAATTGAAAGAAAAGAAAGAAAGAGAAAGAATGAAAAGTCTGGATTTTTTTAATAAATATCTACAATATTGATTTCAATTAAGACCAAACTAACCCATTTTTGTAACTCTAGACTCCCCTAATACTCCTAAAATAGGACTTCTAGAAGAACAAAGAGTCTTCCCTATGCTTTCCTAGCAAAAAAAGAAGCAAAAAAAAAAAAAAAAAAAACTTCTCTAAAATAGTAAATTTCATCATACTAGGACCCTACATAAAAGATCATGAAAATCTCTTCAAAGCACAATCCTAGTAGGTCTAAAACTCTCTTAATCAAACCAGTCCCTAGAAAATATAAATTCTAGAATCAACTTTTGACTTCCTTTCACCCACATTGCCTACGCTTCGCTTTTAATATTTTTGATCTTCAACTTTGACTACATCTTGTTGCTCTAAGAAACTCAAACTTTCATGGAACATTTTCTAGAATGTCTTAACATAAAGGCAGTGAATGAAGCACAAACAAAAACAACACTAGTTCATAAGAAAGTTTTAAGCAAATCAAAACAATTGACTTAAAGCTAATGTCCAAAGTTAATTTTCATAGGAAGTAGTCGTTAAAAAATAGACCATATAAGAAGCCACCAACCTGTTAAATGCAAAGGCCCATCAGCCCTATAACTATCACCAACTTAAGAAACTGATAAATCACCCAACCCTTTCCGGTGCATGGGGTCTGAGGTTAGCTTAGCTAAGAATAATACAAAAAGCTACAACAAACTATGACAAAAAAAGCTATTCATGATTAAACAAACCTCAAAAACATATAAACTCGACTGGAGAACATTTGAATAAACATTTTATCTATTAACCCAATAAGTTTTCATAAAGTTGTTTGTCCAAGCATACAATATACAAATAACCTCCATAAATTAATTTGAAGTCAAACTTGATAATACCTAGTAACATAGTGTGATAGCCAACACAAAACAAACCAAATATGTGAACCTATTGTGTAAAAGTTTAGATAACTGGCCCCCAATTATATCTTCTAAGGGCCTTGCATCTAAGTATATCTGCTAAGGGCCTGTGCAAATTCCAGACTTGAAACTGCATGAAGAAGAAAAGATTAATGACCTTTTTTTTCCTTTATATAACACTTGACAGAGCCATGCTTAAATGAGCGGCCTAATCCACGAATCCAGCGAGAAATTCAGCCCAATTTCACTGGATTACCCAAACAGGCTCTAAATTTTAAACCATTTGCATGGTACCCGAAACAAATAAACACTTCATGGATTCGTTGAATCACATCTATCAAAGGAAGTAATCTAAGAACATGGTGACATTGGTAAAAAGCAACTTGATATGTTACCTGCCTAACTAACAAAAATATGTTATTTTGGAGTGTTTACTACTTAGAAACCAGAAAAACATATCTAGTGCAACAAGTTTAAAAGTGTCGAGGAAAGAGAGAAGGAAAGAAATCATCAACAATGATGAAGGTCGGTCCAAGTATTACTATACTGTCCTGGTGGATTTTTACAGTGTTCTTATGCCTGCTACACGAGAACAATAGTGTTCTCCACAGTTGATTGCATTTTAATGTCTGGCTTGTGTGAAACATATTTCAGAGGAAGCTGATTTTGGAGCTACATGCAATAAAACGATGTCCCTTCATCTGAACAATCAAGCATCATTTATCATAGTGTCGCGGTCCCAAATTTATCTAAAAACTAGGGATTAGGGTTGTATTTTTCGCGCGAAGGAAGGATTCACCTTCCTTCACACGAATTCATCATTGGATTGCATAATAGTTGCTTGAAGATTTATGCAGCGGATGAATAAGAGAATTCGGAATGCTTTGAGATCTATGCAAAGAGCTATCCAATGATCAACATCATGAAAGAAGATAATTCATTCATTCGCGTGGAAGATACAACCTGAACCTAAAAAATAAGCCCCATCCTTTGGACCAGCCAGCTATAAAAGTGACTCAATAAATTTCCTAGGTTGGTCTGCCTCAAATTGCCGAGATTGTTAGTTGAGAGGCATGTGACATTTGTCGTCGAAGCATAGTAGCTTAGCATTTCTCACAATTTTATAAGAATAATCAATCCTTCTGGCGTTCAAATGTCTGTTGACCCAAGTTCATCAGCAACTAGAACGGATTAAATTTGGAGAGAAACATAACAATGAAAAAATAATAATTATACTAGTGAAAAGAGGAGAAATATTAAAAACAGTATACCTACATTTGACAAAGAAAAATATATCAAATTACAGGCAAGCAAATTAGTAAAAGATATTTCATGTCAATAAACTCGAGGGGTATTACAAATTAGGCTAGACACAGCAGTTGCACCTCTCCTTGCTTTATCTCTTTTGATATGACAGTAAATGTAATTCTTGCTTACTCTGAAGGAAAAATCCACCCCCAGGCTCAAGCCGCTCAACCCTGCTTGAGGTTTGCTGAGTTTCTCAGTATCCAAGCTCTCAACTCTGCTCTCCCCGCCGGCCAGAAATTTGACAAGCTGCACCGACAGGTAATAAATACCATAGCCTGCAGTTGATGGAAATTAAGGAAGCACTTAATGGCAAGTGCAGGTAGTTGGGAGTTACATCGAAATGAACACTATATATGCCAGGTCACCTTGTTTGGGATTCATGCTATCGAGCGTTTTGTATCAGATTGTGCAATAGAGAGAAAGCAGTGCCATCGATGGCCTCCAAGGCTGAAGTGGAAGTGGAGGTGAAGTCTCCTGCGGACAAGTTTTGGGGAGCTATAAGGGACTCCACAGATCTCTTCCCCAAGATCTTCCCTGAGCAGTACAAGAGCATCGAGATCGTCGAAGGTGATGGGAAGAGCGTCGGCACCATCCGGATTCTGAAATATGCTGAAGGTAGCAGCATCACTAGGTGTTCATTTAGGCACCAAATTAAAATATTTCTTTGAATTCCTAATACGTTGCTGAGGGCAACGAAAACTCCATCTAATCTCACAAAGCATTTTTTGTAAGGGATTTTGAAACCAAGTAATGAACTGAGCAACTCTTCTTGATAGAATACTGCTAACAGGAACAGAGAACAAAAGCAATGCCAAGCGGGAACTGAGTTGGCAGAATTCTATCAACAAGAGTTGCTTAGATTCTGAGAGATCGTCCTCGATTTATAACACTGACACGTAGATGATGTTAGGATTGCAAGTTAATTTGTCCGAGATCATGTGGGCGTTTTGGCAGGGTTTCCAATTGTCACATTCTCCAAGGAGAGGATCGAGGTGGCGGACGATGCAAACAAGCAGGTCTCATGCAGTGTGATAGATGGGGAGCTGGTGGGCTTCTACAAAGCCTTCAAGGCCACTCTTCAAGTGGTTCCAAAGGGTGAAGGTGGCCTGGTGAAGTGGTGCCTCGACTACGAGAAAGCAAATGAAGAGGTCCCTCAGCCGGACCTCCTCCAGGAGACGGCGGTCAAGACCTTCAAAGGCCTCGACGCTTACCTCCTCCAGAACTAATATGTCCGAGTTCAGCTATTTGATGTGTTGGTCGTGCTGGAAATAATGGAAGTAGTCAGGATATCTTTACGGTAACCATGACTACTCGTAGCTTATGGGATCTTAGTGTATCGATTTGCTGGTAGCCATGCTTCTCTCGCTATGCATGGTTAAGCATCCTCTATGAATTATCCATTACTTTTTTTCTTATTAAACATCAGTATCCAAACTTGGATTCCTGCCAAGCGAAGTCCTAATTCCCGCGACTGTTAGCAAGGGAAATCATAAAATGCAACGCTGGGATGGCTAAAGTGAGCTATGATTTCACTGAGGTGGGCCGGTCGACGACTAAAGTGATGCTTGGTCTTCAAACCAGAACATGAAAAATTAAAATGAAGAGATATTTACTTTCGAGAGATGCTCGATAGGTTGGTTTCATAATTTCAGAGAAAATTGAGCACAAAGATAATGGCACCCTTGATCAAATGGTGGCTGCACTCCACCTGCAATAATCCAAGATATCGACGATATCCGTCGCGCACTGAGTGGCCTGATGGAAAATTGTGAAGAATCCCACAAGCCATTCCAGTATCATCCGAATTCCCTAGTGGAGATGATGGAGGTGCGAATTTTAAACCAATGATCCAATATGGCAGAGATAATGAGACCTCAAAGCTCTTTCGTTTGCGAGCTAGGTTCATAGAAGAAAACATAGCAGTTTATTGTAGGAAGGCATACTAGCCTCGCTTGAAAGCACTGTAATAGTTGGAGAGTACTGAACATGGAAGATTTGAGTTCCATTAGTTCTGAATTACAAAAAGAAAAGAAAGAAAGAAAGAAAGAACCACTGCCATCTGAAAGTTTTACCCGCTGCAGGAGGTGACTGAAACTAACAGATATGTCCTGCTAAATCATTTAGTTGCCTTGGTTAAGCTTCTTGATTCAAACAAAATTGATACTAAATGAACATGGCATCAAGAACAAACATCCTCCTCTCTGCAAAAGAACATATATTTTCTTGTTTCGTTGCGAACAAAATGATTCATTTACTTCTGATACAGCTGGCAGGGCACTTTACAGTTTCCAAGAGGAACTGCACCATTAACTCAAACCTGATGCACTCTTGGGCCAGACATCAGCATAGCATTTTCTGCAAGGGAACTCTAAATGTGATCCTGAGGGTGCTTTTATTTAAAGCACACAAGTTTCCACCCAGAAATGATATTCCTGCAGTCACAACATGAAATTTGTTTCAATGCAAATTCTTTCAAAGATAACATAAAGGTTTTGCACTGTTCATTCTCACATTATCAGTATCGAATCCTGGAAGCAACTCAGAAATCTATTGTGCATGGCCATAACATGAAACATAAACATTTCAGAGAAAGAACGCTGATGAAACCTGAAACATTTCTTGATTAAGATTAGTGCCAGTCCTCATTATGCTTCCAAGTTCTCAAGGTTTTATCTTACCAAACATGCTTTCGAACTAAGATCTGCACATAGGGCTCTAGAGAGTGTTCAAAGAAGGGGATCATCTAACACAAACAAAAAGCACAATCTCTAAGGAATTCAAATTAGGGTTTGTGCAAGCCACTACAGCAAACATATTTTCCTTGTAATCATAGAAAAATTCAAGTAAAAAACTTATTGGCAAGGCTGCCAATATATCTAACATCAAAAATATAAATTATTATTAGACAAACAACTTCCTCACCTAAGTTTCGCACATTGGACTCCTTAATCGTCTCCAACATCGCCATAAGAAACCTCACCTAGTCTCAGATTGAATTTTTTTCTGTAAGTTGGGTTGTGTGATGTAATATCTGTGGAATTTCTTCAATAAATCATGGGATTTGCTCCATTAGGTCACAAGAGATTCATCTACATTCTTCTTATAGAGAAAGATCTAGATTTCTTCAGTGATTTCTTGGATGGAAAAGATAGTCAGGAAGCATTTTTCCCAGGTGACAACTCTCAAAGAACCCAGGTGTACCTGAGTTAGCTTGGTAAAGAAGTTGATCACATAAGTGGCTAATGAATAGGAGGTTTCATGACACTTCCATGAGTCCCTATATTCCATGCAAATATATATGTAATACCAGGATACTAGTTCCCTTAATTTGGTATAAAATATTTACCATGAGCAGCTAAACCATCTCCAATAATTGGCTTATTCTTCTTTAACCATCAATTTTTTCAACGTTTTTTAGGGAGAAGAGCAACAAGTACTCTCTTTGATTCCTTGATTGCTCGGAATAAGCTCCATTTTCTTCCCATTTGATTTGGAAAGTTGCCTGCCTTGTTAGCATAGCTCGTCTTAACAATTTGAATTATAACACCATTTGTTCCTTAAGATTTTGGTAAGTCAGCATTGCTTCCATCCTTGGCCTGACTAGGTGATTTGCATGCATTATTGCATGGGTTGTGTGGATTGCTCTATGGCCATCACAAAGGAAATTGATGCATAAGAAGGACCTTATTTGAGTCGAAGTGAAACTCAACTTGTTAAGTCGAGTTTGTTTGTTATCGCTAGTTTTAGGACAAGAAGGTTTAGAAACTTGTTTCCACTCTTCCAAATCTCATGGTTGAGTTGGGAGAGTCAGACCCTTAGCACCCTTGTGGGGGTAAATCAAGTTGATTGGTTAGGGGTGGAAGCAAAAGGATATACACTTGAAGGAGTTGCCCCCTGCATAATCTTCCTAGAATTTCTTTGAATGATGATTCAAGGTCCATGATTTAAGTACCAAACCATATCAGGCCATACTAGGTGTATCATACCAAACCAATAGGGAACTGATAGTTGGTAGACCTCTTGCCCCAAGTGTCATATAAAGAGATGTGCCATAGGGACACACGTCATAGCCTATGCTAGTTAGGTACCTGTATGGGTGTTAAAACCGATCTTGGCAGGTTTTGACGTAGGGACACACGTTATGCATAGTTTTGGCAAGAGTTCCCTTGCACTTAAAGCAACAATAACAATATTCTGATATACAAAAGGTTTCCAAAAATTACTGTTCTTTGTAACAATGAGGATCCTTGAGTCTTGGGTATAAAAGAGCCAAGCTTAAGCAAACTCAACATCAGCTCCTTTTGTAATCTAACCAAATTCGAGCCAACTCGGCTAATTTCGGGCCAAATTCCAGCTATTCAAGAAAGCTCACTTCAGGGAGTTGATAAAAACATAAGGTTTTTCAAATCTTTCATTTAAATATTTTGAGCTAATTATTTTGGTTAATTTTAATCTTACAGTTAAACTACATTCTATTAATATAAATTCTATTACTTTAAAATAAACAAATATAAAAGATATATAACAATAATTAAAACATTATATATAGATATGTATACAAATTATTGGTATATTGATAATATGGCCCATACTAGTAAGGTCCTATACTGGTTTGGCAGGTTTTACCGTAGGGATGCATGTTATGCATGGTTTTGGCAGGGGTTCCCCTAACATTTAAAGCAATAAATACCAGCATTGTCATGTAATTGTCATGTACAACAGGTTACCAAAAATCTCTCTCCTTTGTAACAACAATGATCCCCAAGTCATGCGTATAAATGAGTTGAGCTTCAGCAAGCTAGACCTAGCTCAAGCAGCTCTTTCAATAATCGAACAAGTTCGAGCCAACTTAGCAAATTTCAATCCAAATTCAAGCTGTTCAGGAAAGTCAGGGATTTGATAAGAACATAAGGTTTTTCAAGCCTTTCATTTATATACATTAAGCTAATTATTTCAATCAATTTTAATATTATACTTAAGATACATTCTATTTATATAAATACTATTAATTTAAATAAATAAATATAAAAATGTGTATACAATAATTAAAATGTAATATACACAAATTATTGGTATATTTATATTTTGAGTTTAATCAAGCTGACCTCAAGTATGTTAAGCATAGCTCTAGATTGGCTCGTCTACGAACTAACAGAGCAAAATTCAAGCTGAATTTTGAGGAGGACATGAGCTCGATCACGAACAACTCACTCGTTTGATGGTAACATTCTCATACACAAAAGGTTGCCAGAAGCCTTTGTCGTTTCATAATGATGATCGTTCCCAAGTCCAAAGACTTCAATCTGCAAAAGGCAAAGCAAAGAAACTTTTCGATCTACTTTTTTGCATGTATCAAGCCATAAAGGAGTGCTTGCAATTATGGCAATTTGAAAAGCAACCTCCAAGCCCAATATTCTATAGGCAATCCACAAAGTCTTATCCAAATCATGGCATGCCTGATAGTTCCCTCCTTGGGTAGAAATTGGCCACCACAAGCATTCAATGGCATGAACTTAAACAGCAGAGAATCCGACACCTTCGTCATATCCTATCGTATGGAATGGGAAGACAAAACAAAAAATTATTAATTTGAAGAAGCTCAAACTCATTACCAAGTTGCCACTTAGCCTTAAGATATCTCATATATAGGTATTGTAACCGGTCTTCTTATGATCAGTTTAATAGGAAATCCACCAAAATATGTCTAAGAAACCTCCCCACAAGGACAAGGTGTCATTAACCCCTTTCCACTTGTAGATCCTCTTCAAGAGAGTTAAGAGTTTTAATAAAACTTACTTAAGCTTGTTTGCCTTCTCTTCTATCACTTTGTAAAACATCATTCTAGTGTCTAGAAGCATCTTGTGCTACCTCCGCCCAACCATTCCCCTCCATTTTATATAGGTTGTTTCTCCACCAAGGGATTTCTTACTTTATGCTAATCACTCACAACATAAAGGGCGCCCTGAGAATCCTAGTAAATTACCATGAAGGTCAGGCTTGCTCATGGTTACTTTGTTGAGATGAATTGTCCCCTCCACATGAGATTGCCAGAGCAGATGAAGACAAGTATGTGTATATGCATACATAAACATATATGTATCTATGTATGTATATGTATGATGTATGTATGTATGTATGTATGTATGTATCGAGAGTAAGAGTAGATCTAATATCATCACACAGCACTAAGAAGGTTAGTCCTGACCAAATGAACAAGGGACCGGCAATGATGATCCGAGCTATTGGATGTAATCTACAATCTCTAAACTGCTTATTGTCAGAAAATAATGTGATTTGAAGATTCCTAGCCTATGCATCCAATGGTCAAAAAATATACATTGTTTCATATTTTTTAAATTATTTATTTGACTGCTAGATGTATAGGCGGTGCATAGGCTAAGAATCTTCAAATCATATGATTTTTTGATACTAAACAATTTAAAGATAGTAGATCAGATCTAATAGCATGAATCACCGATGGTCGGGCCACTAATTGTTTGGTCAAGACCGGCCTTACTAGGTCTGTTGTGTGTCTACCCATATAGTAACTAGACTCTATATATACATATATACACATAGTAACTTGCTATATGACTGCAGTGATCTAGAATGCCATGAGTACAGGGGAAACAAGATGAAAGTAGCTTTGAGAACTCCCAAAATACCATAACAACTCATCTTGAAGATCAATTATCAGACAATTCTACAAGCAATATTTAAGCAGAAACTCTCTCTAAGTCGAGAATCCATGAGATAGAGAGAGAGAGAGAGAGAGAGAGTACATAGATATTTACATTTAAGGTCAGCATAAAGGAAACAATATGATATGTTGACAAGGTCATGAAGCAAATTGATGAATCACAGCGAAAAAAGTTAGAAAATCTCAATAAGCAAAACTAGCAATCTAAGTTGGATTATAATAAAAAATATTACAGATGCATATTTAATTTAGATACTATATGTAGCAATCCTATAAGATAACCAATATAAATAAAATTTAAGATTGAGATGACTCATTTTCATGACCAAGGAATGCAGTTACTGACAATAGTGAACATCCATGCTGTGGCTTTTTCTTCTTTTCCTTCTGTTTTTGTGGAGGCCGAATAACTATCTTGGTGGCAGCATCAAACACTGCTTTGACATTCTGCAAATTGCCAAACAAATCTAACACTAGTCAGTTGAATAAGAACATATTTGATGGGAGGAGATTACTGAATCTGACCAGCCGTTGTATTCACCTGTTGTGTTTTCGAGCTACACTCTATATAATACGCAGCGCCTATTTGCTTACGGAGTTCCTCTCCCTGACATCAAGAACCATGACCATTAAAATGCTAATTATTCACGTTCTTATGATAACGAAGATTGAAGTAATATTAAAATGAAAGTAGTATTAAGTCGCATGCCTCACAAGGAAGTCGATACCTGAGCAGTAGTAACAGGTATAATGCCAGGATGGTCTGAGAGAAAATATTTATCTTCACGAAGATCTGCAGACAATATTAATGCATAATTTAATTAAATAAATAAAAACAAAAAGAAATCCGATGTAAATGCATGGTAAGCATGTATATAGATAGCACAGATATGATAATCCATCTCCATTTTTTCAAGCATTGTTTCTGATTATTCATGGTTTTCCTTTTCAACAAGCATATTCAATCCAATTTTCTCCTAAAAAGGCTGCTTATCATTTCAAAGCAACAACTGTGAAAGAATTCTCATTCTCTCCGTGTGTTTTTTTTCTTCAACAGTTGCAAACAAGTATAAAACTCTCTCCTTATCAAGGCCTTCTCTCACAATTACTTGCAAAACATTATCACATAAATTTCTTTTCAAGCACTTTATTCTTAATCAGTTCGACTCCTAATAATAACAATATATAGTTGAGCTATTTCTTCACATCTAGATGGTTAAAATAATTTTGTCTGACTTCAAAGATTTCATCCATTAAAGCTTACATATGTGATAGGACAGAAGTAAATGTGTTCAGGAAATGGATTTGCTACTTCAGTTAAGGCATGAGAGGTGTGATTCAACAACAAATTAATTTCCAAGTAACTAATTGAACTGACTTGCCTACAGCACTTCTCAAGAAATGTTTTTAATGATTCGATACTTCAGTTTGCTAGTTCTGTTTATTAAATAGGGAGGATTTTGTCAATTTGGCTTTATATTTCTAATGTGTATTGAAGATAGCGCAACTCCATAACATCAAATCTTACCATTTCCTTTCATCTTCTAGCCTTTTCCTGGTCTAGAGGAAATTTGGAGACAGCAAAGCCTATTTGTAGCTAGCAAAGAATAATTATCTAAAATGATGGTTATCATTTTCTATCAAAGGATGGTTATAATCGACCACCAAAGGACGAAGCACCTTCCCAAACCCAAGAGCATTGTACAATCTTTTTGGTAATCTTAAGCAACAGAAGCACAAGATCTTGTTTTGGAATCTTACGTGATGACATTTACTTTAAAATAAAAAAGAAAAAGGTATCAAATGCACAAAAAAAGGTTATGCATAGGTAAAGGAAAAAGAAATAATTTGCAAAAAGAAATGTAAGGGCAGTCAAAATGATAAGATTTAAGTTGTTGTCATGCTTCAAGCTAAGAAGGAAGTTTTTCAAACCAGACCCAAGTTCTGTACGCATCCAATTGAAACAGATGCATGTCGTAAATCAGTCTGATTCCATCAGATGTCTTCTATCCATGTGTGAACTATGGAATTTCTAAAATTATGAAGTTGAGCCTCTTTTGCATGAGAGTATATGTTCAATTAATCAGACACGAAATGAGGCTAACTATTCAAACATATTTAATCACACACAAAGTTTAAAGGAAATTCATCCACTACCGACAATCAGAAAATTTCAAAAAAAAAAAAAAATGCAACAAGATGACACAGATTTTAAAGCCTAAAAAGAATCTCCACGCTTTAAAAGATGGTCAAAATGTGCAGTGCCCCTTATATACACCCGGTTGACCCTGTAGAATGCCCAAAAGTAGGGTGTCTACAAAAGCTTTAAAATATGATAATGAAGGGCCAAGATTAGTGGATGTGTTTGTGAATAGCATAAGACCAATCTTATATTGCACCATATTCAGCAGTATGAAAAGATTGTAATGTCTAGCAGCATTCGTCAAAAAGTAGAGCAGAAACAAGGTCGAATATAAACAAGAGCTGCTTTTGTTCGGTAATTTTATAGCATACCCAGATCACAGTAAGACATTATTTTTATAATCAAAAGCAAGAAAAATCTGCCAATAACTATTGGCACAGTTGGTCGGCACCTCACCCCTAACGGCTTACCCTTTATGAGGTCCAAGTCCCAAGTATCGCTATAAGAAGAAAAAGAAAAGCAACAAAAAACTGAATGAGCATATGAAACATCAAACATGAAGATAACTTATATGACCACTTTAAGTTGCAGATCATGGAATCCTAAATCCATAACCCCACCAAAATGACACAGCTCTAATGTCGCAACTGTCAGCCTTTCATTTCAAAGAAGCAAACTATAAAAGCTAATTCTGAAAGGACCTTTTATTCTTTCACCCTATATCACTTTTGTTTATCAATGTACTCATAATGTCCTTACAGGATTCGGAGCTTAGCTCCTCAGAAAGTTCTAAATGAACAGAAGAAATGGCAATAGCATATTTCACTTTACCCAATTTGGTGCCGACCAGCACCACAGGGACTCCCGGTGCAAAATGCTGAAGCTCAGGTATCCACTAAAAATCATCAACAAAAACAACCAAAAGCCTCGATATTTTAGACAACTTTAAGATAAAACCAAATACAAAACCACAACCACAAACCCACGATCTTATGCACACCTTCTTCAGAACATTTTCATAGCTCGCTCGGCTCACCAGCGAGAAAGCGAGCACAAAAACGTCCGCCCCTCGGTAGCTCAACGGCCTCAATCTATTGTAATCCTCTTGCCCTATCAAAAATAAAATCCAATGAAATCAAGATTTGCTCAATTCGACATTTCTATCCGACAATCAAGCAACCCAAAAGGAAACAGAATTTGCGAAAGAAAATCTTTACCAGCAGTGTCCCAGAGGCCTAAATTCACGGTGGTTCCATCAACAACAACATTGGCGCTGAAGTTATCGAACACCGTCGGAATGTAGTCCTAGAAAAGATCAAGAATAGAAACCGAACAAGTGAGAGAAATCCAAAAAAAAACTTTTTTTTTTGGAGAAAAAGCCGAAGAGGGATCAAAACCAAGAAAAGATTTCTCCTTTCGAAGAGGAGGGGAAAGAAGAGAAAATTACGGTCGGGAATTTGTTGCTGGTGTAGCAGATAAGCATGCAGGTCTTCCCGACGGCGCCGTCGCCAACGGTCACGCATTTGATGAACCGAAAAGCGCTGGACGCCATCTTCTTTGCTTAAACCCAAGAAGAGAAGAGGAAGGAGGAGGAGGAGAGAGAGGGAAAAGGAATGTGAAAGAAAGAAGCAGATAAAGAAAGAGAGAGGGGCAGGCGCCACTTTTGAAAAGGGGACGAGAGGGGGGATAGTTAGATACCGATGATTCTCACCGCCCGTAGCTTTATTTTGCTGCCCATAGAGATATAGAGATGGGGTTCTCTCTGTCTCTTGCGCGCCTCCCCGCTCTCCCCTTAACCAATGAGTCCAAAGAGAGGGAGGAGAGTTCTCGTTTCCGTTTGGCTGTCGCGCTTGCAGTGGCCTTGGAAAGCGGACGAGAAAGGAAGGAGAGAGAGAATGGAAGTGACATATGGACGAGCAATAGCAAACGAATTGGTCGAACTCGTTTCTGAGAGCGCGGACGGATGCAGTCCAGTGTGGTTGAGCACCGTTCAAACGTCACTAATTGCGAGTCAATTGGGTCTTGGCCTTCCATCTTCCGTCACATAATATAAACCAGTGAGCCAATTTAAGAAGTCACGGTGACGCTTGGTGGTAGCCATCGTCTCCATTCATGTAGGTGCTAGTAAAATATGATGCCCTTAGTGTCTGTTATCATCCAAGAAAAAAAAGAAAAAACAACGTGCAAGCTCGAAGGCCTTAGAATACCAGACGAACATAAGAAGGTTAATGTGAGGACCCGTGCGGACATGTGTTTAGTCCTACATTGGTTATTCGCTAGGTAGATATTGGATATTTATACAGGATCAAGAAACCCAAATAATACCTTCTGACTAGCCATATTGGGTGAGGTCCTGAATTGTTACAAATGGTATAAGAACGGGCTTGACCCATAATCTATATGGACTAAGGAACACTGCAGCACGGATTCATTGGGGCTAACCACGGGCCGATCATAGTGTTTGTGATTAGATTTAAATGGACTTGAATCCTTAATCCGACGAGGACGTCAGAGCTTAAACGGAAGGAGTATGTGAGCATCTGTGCGGACGTGTATTTAGTCCTACATCGGTTATTCGCTTGGTAGATCTTGGATACTTATTTAGAATCAAGAAATCTAAATAATACCTTTCGGCTAGCTATTTTAGATGAGATCCTGAATTGTCACTCTTAACCAAGAGCACATATATCAGTGAATTGACCAACTTCGGTTCCAATGGCAAAAACGGGTCAGAAGTGATCGGTTCCTGTATTAAAATCGTCAAGAAGCGTACTGATGCTATTCAGGAACCGAATCACGAACCTACAAGGGTAAATTCCCAAGGAAAAACTTACAAGTAACTTGGATACGGTTCATTTTGGAAGGACTTTTTTTTTTTGAGGGTAGGAGAAGTATCCAGATTATTGCTTCAGGACAAAGGGATAGCCGAAGCAAGTGCAGTGCCAGTGATAAGGGGGTCATGAGGGGCCAAATGCCATCAAAAATTTACTTGGAAAGCAGGCCGAGGAAGTTAGGAACTCAGAAGAAGCGCCCAAGAATTCGCAGCCGCAAGCCGAAGTTGGCCATAAATGTGCCCCATAACTCTCTCCGAGTGGTCGTATTTTACAAAATTACAAAAAGAAAAGGAAATTTAAACCTTGTGCATGTCAAACGATTTTGAATATCCTCATAAATAATTAAACTAGCATGTCGAAATAATTTTGTGACGTGGTTTTTTTTTTTTTTTTGAAACCCAGCTTGGTCTTCACGCAAAACAAAGAAAATAAATTAAAATGATCGAGATAATAAAGTACTGATTAAGCAACCGCAGAATTTTGAGCAACGTTTAAAATAATAACCCGAATGACGTTATAAAGGGCGAACGATTATGTTTCCCGGTGCGCACTACATAAAATTACAATCAAGAATAAAATTACTAACGTGGATTTAAACAAATAATGCTACTTTATCCATGAAGGTAACTGATATTATTAATTTTCTTTTAAATTTAAAACTAGCAGTAGCTACTGTTTGATGATCTGGGGCCCAGGTGTAGTCAACTCAATCCACACAGCAAATGCCACGTTAGCAGACAACGGTCGGAGAGTTTTGAGGTGGGACAGCAGCGCGTTTATCCATTCCCGGATTCTCTCAAATAGGATTCTGGAACCGACTGATTGTGAGCAAATGGTTGGTGATCTTTAAAACGTATATGGCGTCAGATAGGAAGGTATGTATCAGGTCCGGACCATGGCTAGAGAGTGGGTTTCTCTAAACGCGATTGTAAAGCTAAATGTGAGGTATGAATCTTACCAAACTGGATTGTTGGAACAAAATTACCTCAAAATAATCAGCACCGACTAAAATTCGAACCCAACTCAATATGAAAAAACTGAGAAGGTTTGCAAGATTCATGAACCACATCCCTGCACCAGTTCAGGTCAGAGCCCTCCATCCACCCTATGTATAAATCATCACTCGCGACATGCATCAATTATAATTAATTCCATGCAGAAACGCTTCTTAGGTGAGGACGATACGACCGTCAGCCATCTGGATGATCTCCATCTTCTAATTGCAATACGACCGTCAGAAGTAACCTTTTTGAGTCAATAGTGAACTTTCAGCTATATTTAAGAGGGAATGGGTGCCGCAGCTACTCATTTTATGGAAGAAGCCACTAAACTGATAACGTGGTGCAAAAAAACTTTGGCCCACAGGCACAACAAGCCAAGTGAAATTAACAAGTGATTCCAGTCAAATAACAGCCAGGTGGATGCCTGGTTCCTAGGAGCAAATTTGGAGATGAAACCACGAGCGTGCATAGGCCCCAAGTGCCACGCATAGCCACTCATGCGCCATGCAAAAATGAGGGGTAATAACACCGAGCTCAGGGAAGTTGTATCCCTTGGAAGGTCTTCCCGTGAGGGAGACCCTGGCACGAGTCATTCGTGGATGCTGTTGAGGAATAGATGCATAATCCACACATCTTGTATGCGACCTTATAAATAAACCCTGGCAGACAAGCACCGGAATTAAAAGTTTAAAACAAAATGAATAACTTAAATATTCCATGGAACTTCAGTGTTTATCTTTATCTTTATCTCTTGGGATCATACAAAAAATCCCTACTGAGATAATTTACTTCTCACAGGAGTACCCAGCAGTGTCTAGACTGCAAGGAGTAACTTGGCATGACATCAGAAAATATGCTAGCTTACCGCTTGTCAAGAATAATATAGCTACACTATAAGTAGAGGCATGCCTATAATAGACAGCGAGCCCCTGATATCTGAGAAATATGAAATTTCCTTTGTAGCATCTTACTAACTGATTACATG